>NC_091715.1:26451666-26754696 GCF_041296265.1 Equus caballus | reverse complement strand
ACTTGAACGCCATCAAAATTATGACTTGCTCCTCTGTTCTGGATTTGAGTCCTTTGTTTGTTTTAGGTATTGCAAATATAATTTCTTTCTCTGTTGATTACATTTTTACTGACTCAATGGTATATTTTGATAAAGAGAACTTCTTCATCTCTATGTAGGTCATTTCCATAGACTCACTTTATAATTTTGTGTCCTGTTTAAGAAATAGCTGCCTGCCCAAAGTCATTATGATATTACGTTTTGTTGTCATCTGTATAAACTCTATTACTTCACCACTTGAATTCGGGTCTATATTTCACCTGGAATTGATTATTTTATATAGTGTGAGGAATGGGTTAAGATTCAGTTTCTTTTTGTCATTTGGAATCTAGTTACCATAAGACCATTTGTTTAAGAGAATGTTGCTTACCCATTTCTCTCCAATACTAGGTATGTCATAAAAATTTGGCAGTACATACGTCGTTCTGTTTCTGGACTTAAATTCACTTTCATTGTTCTACTTGTGTATACGTGCACAAATATCACGCCCCATGGATTACTGCAGTTTTATAATACATCTTGGTATCTGGTGAACTTAAGTTATCCCACTTTTTTCTTGTTCAATATTTTCTTACCTATATCAACCCTTTGTATTTCTATGTTCATTTTATAATCATCTTTTTAATTTCCACATAAATTGTGTTTCAAATATGATCAACATTAAGTAAAATCTATAGAGCACTTTAGGAAGAATTCACACCTTTATACTACTGAGTATATAAGTTTCTGCTATGATTTTCTTCTACAGTTTATTTTTTTTTAATTTTAGGCTTTACAGAATGAAAAAAAATCCATTAGAACAAAATGGGCAACAAACTTAAGCAAGAACTTCACCAAAGTGAATGTTCAGAAGTTCTAGAATAATATTAAAAAGTGTTCAACCTCAGCAGTAATTGGGAAAATTTAAATTAAAACTGCAATGAAATACCAATGCAAACTAACAAAAAATGTCTGAAATTAGAAAGACTCATAATACCAAATGTACATGAGGGTATGGAATAACTTGAATTCTGATAACTAACTGGTGGAAATGTAATTCATATAATGATTGAAAATAGTTTGGCATTATATACTAAATATGATGAAAATGCACAATTTTTTTTTTGGAGGAAGATTAGCCCTCAGCTAACTACTGCCAGTCCTCCTCTTTTTGCTGAGGAAGCCTGGCTCTGAGCTAACATCCGTGCCCATCTTCCTCTAGTTTATACGTGGGACGCCTACCACAGCATGGCTGCCAAGCAGTGCCATGTCCGCACCCGGGATCCGAACCAGGGAACCCCGGGCCGCCGAGAAGCGGAACGTGCGAACTTAACCGCTGCGCCACCGGGCCGGCCCCCTGAAAATGCACAATTTTATGACCCAACAATTTCATTCTTTGTCATATAACCATTTCAATGTTTGCCAAATGTGTATACACACTCACACACACACACGCATGTGCACACACACACACACACACACATATATTTGAGAATGTTCATAGCAGCTTAATTTGTAATAACCAAAACAAAAACGAAAATCAACAAATAATAGTTACACACAATAATCAAGATGGATCAATTTCCTGAAAGAAATTTGAGCAAAAGAAGTGAGACACAAAAATATACCTACTATAATTTCTTTTAATTAAACTTCAAAAACAGGCAAAATACTTCCATAGGTTTCAAAGTCAGGAGAGTGGTTCAATTTTGGAATGCGTGATGGAATCTTTGGAGTTGTTGAAGATATTCCATATTTTGACCTGGTGGTTGTCACACAGGTGCATTTGCTTTGAGAAAATTTATCAAGCTGTACACTGAAGAACACTTTTCTGTATGTATGCTATAGTTCAAATTTTTTTAAAAGTTAAAAAAGAGGAACTTATGAAGGGAAAGTAAACCTGATCTTACAACCTCCCAAACTCCAAATGATAGTCATATTTTTATCAATCTGACCATAGACCATGTATTTTATTATGAAATTGGTTAATGAAATGTGATAAGCAAATGTACAAAATTAGAATGTGATTAACGCAGTTTATGGATCTTTTCTCTTAAGGTTGTATTTCTTACTGAAAATAGAAAACCTTGAGAACCTTCCAATGTTTTATAAGAGTAGGACCCCAAAATGAAGGTTCAGTTTAAGAAGGAGCCCTTCAAGGCAGATTTCCCCAATGCTCCCTTCTGAGCCAGGGCCTTAATGGGGAATGGCTTACAACTTCGGTCTCTGTATTAAAGGACAGAATCTCGAGTAAAACATTCTCAAGTGGAAACCAAAACCCAGAGAGAAATAATCTTTACCTGAGTTAGCCCCAGGCAGAAAGATATAGAATACAAATACTCAAAAGTAAATTTATTATCATTTTATATTTCTCCATTATTTTGTGATAAAAGAAAGTACAAAAGAAATGGAAAATATTCCAAGGGACATGTTTGGTAGTCTCTGATTATTACCATAAACAATAAACACACAATTAAATCAAAGAGACTGTTCAAGAGCAGGATTTTTTTAAAGATGGGCTTGGGTGTTCTATATGAGATGACTAAATGAGCCTGGGGCAGGATATAAATAAATCAGCATATTAAATAAAATAGTAGATAGGACTATTTCAAATTTCCTTTTAAAAGTCACAAATTATCAAATCAGGATGAACTATAGGAGGTATTGATTGGTGATTTTGAGTAATCACATCTCAAAGAGAATAATGTTAGTATATTTCCACTCAACACATTATTTACTGAATGTCTACTATATGTCAGGTTGTATTCTAGGTGGTAGGGGCACTGCAGTTAGTGATTGGAACAAACATAATCCTTTATGTCGTGGAGTTTACAGTGACATACCAGGGGACATGAAATATGTATAACATATGTAGTGATAGCTAAGTGAATGAAGAAGAAATAAACAGAATAGGGGGTGTGGGAAGCCCTTTTGGTTAAGTTGTCATATGGGTAGAGACTGGAAGGAAGTGAGGGAGGGAGCCATGGGATTATCTATAGGAAAATGTCCAGGCAAACGGATAAAAAGACCTTGAGGGGAAAAAGCTTTTGGAAATAGGACTCAGTAGGTAGAGAGGACTGAATGTGGGAAAAAATGTAGTAGAGAAGAGGATCGGAGAGATAGTGGGGTGGTGCTGGGAAGGGGAAAACCTGAGGAGCCACGGTTAGGGTTTGAATTTAGTTCTGAATGAGATGACAATGACTAACAACAAAAATGGCAATTATCAATTAAACAGGTAATAAAACAAGTTCTGTTCAAAATCAGAGATAGAAATACTAATAAAGAAACATAAGTATTTAAAATACTATTTTTATCTAAGAAAGTTATAATCAATAATTAAAACGTAATACAACTAGCTGCATAACAGAAATACTGCTAAAACCACAAATAAAAAATGATGGAAATATATTTTTATTCAGAGCCTTTACTTTCCCATTGGCAGATTACAACACATTTCACAGCCAAAAGAATTGAGAATACAAATAACATAAATAAACAGTAGATTTAACAGTGATCTTCTACCCATTAACACTCCAAAGCATAGATGATTCTATAAAGTATGTGTGCATTATATATAAACTTCCTCTCTCATAAAGTTGGATTTTCAAGAAAAAAAGTAGTTTATAATTTCATTTAAATGAACCAAATCCAAATCTGAGCTTTCAAACAGGCATTCAGAAAATTCTAACTTTGTCGTTATTAGGAATCTTCTTCCCTATCCCTAGGGAATGGCTAGAGATCAGTAGACCTATGTGGTGGCTTTCATAGGCAAGGAAAAAGCCTTTCGTCTACAGTCCACTGAAGAATCCACTGATACAGTCACCATCCACAGTCCAAGTCATATCGTTGAGCCAAGAGTGTCATTAACATTCCTGGTATGAAACAGAAAGCTTATACAAAGACAAAGTTGAGGAGACTGTAATGAAGAGAATATATAAAGTGTGGGCAGGATTAAAGGAACTAACAATGAATGGTGAAACACCCAGGGACTAACACGAGTTAATAGCCTTTACTACCTCTAAACCTAAAGAGACAAGGGGAGAGACCTGTTACCTTAAACCCGTGAAAGCTCTAACCTTGGGAGAGGGTCCACTGGACAGCAACTGCCACCATACGTACCTAAAAAGTGCAGTTACTCTCAAATTCTGTCCTGCTGGGGGTGTTGGGAGAAGATCCATACCTTAGACTCTCTATCCAATCCTCTAATATTCTGCCAGTGCTACTCATTGGTTGAACTCAACCAGAAGCCAGAAGGTAAGAGATCCCAGGTGATGGAATCATCTCATAGTAGACGGGTCATCTCAACCAAAGAAGGGATGAAGAACATGGGAGGGGGAACAGACAGAGAAAACCCAGCATTCTAGGTATCTCCATTTTTTTTCTGGTCAAAAGGGGACATGGGAATCTCTACATTGACAGCCCTGATGTTGGCTAGCACCCAACCTTGTTGAGTGTACCAGGAAGCCGTTTACTTTTGAGGCCATACCATCTCCTGCACTTGCTGACAGGGAGTAGAGGTAGTTTCTGGCTAGTTTTGGAACAGGTGATATCACACTCCTTCCTATGCTTCTGGGGAACACCAGAGTAAGAAGAGAAAGACAGACTAAGAGTGATTTCCAGCTTCTGCCCTGCTATACAAACTTACTAAAGGCATAGGAGAAGACAAATATTTAAAAATGTTTGTGCCATATGTATAAAAAAAGATAATATATTAGGATGCAGTGAAAATGTCATTAGGCACATAACAAAGAGCTTTTACAGTGCATACTTTTTGATAATAATATAACACCAGAAACTATTAGTACTTTAAAAAATTCAATTTGATTAATTTAAAATGTATAGGAAACCAAGAGTAAAATCCACACGTGTAGGAAAAAGTATTCCATGGAAAACCCATGAGAAATGGCCTTGGTTCTACCCTGAGGTTTCATTTTGGTCTTTGCTGTGATCCTCACTAAAAAAGAAAGAAAAGATAAATTAATTCAAGCTTTCAACCATAAATTTTACAAAAAGAAAAAATGCTCTAAGGAAAGTAGGAAATAAATAATAAATGAAGAAATAAATCAGTTAGAAAGAAAAAACACTAGATGAATTTAAGAACTTAGTTCTTTGTAGTAAAATAATAAAATAGATTAGTCTCTTATAAACTTAATCAGGAAAAAGAGGAGGGAAAAAAGCAAATATATGTAATTTAAACATAGAAAGAAAAGATTAATCATAAGTACAAGACATATTGAAACCAGAAATGGAATCTATACAGAACTATATGTTGATTATAAAAAATCTATTAAATTGGAGTATAACCTATTTAAAATCATAAATTACAAAAATTAACACAATGGAATATAGAATACCTTAATCAATAACCAAGAGAACTTAAGAAATCATAAAACAAAACAAAGCTTTCACAAAGGCTTCTGAGTCTAAAGGAATCAGTGGTAAGTTCGTTCAAACTTTTAAGAAATTGATAATTGCTAATAGAAAATCATACTAATAGAAAACCAGTTCTACAAATCTATCCACAAACCTAAGTTTTAAAAGCACTCTAAAAAAATTAGCTCTCTCTTGTATTAGAGGTATTAGAGGTATTAGAAGCTTCCTTTTGAGAGGATGCTCTGCGGTAGTTTCAAGATCCTCTTAGGTCAAGTTCTTTCTTCTTCTTCCTTAGGGTCTCCTCTACTTTGGCCTCTTCCTCTGCCATAAGTGACTAGTTTTTAGCACATTCCATAGTTCTAAACTAAGCAACTCAGTTTGACCCTGTGCCTCAGTTTTTCTTTCTCTGTCCTGACATCTAACTTGCTATCTTCACTCAAATGCCACTCAACAGCTTAGCTCTGTAGGGCTCAGACACCACATTTATGTTCTGATTTGCATTCTCTGTGGTAGCTGTTTTAGCACGAACTTATCCCTGCTATCAATAATTTATTTTCAAAAACCACTTATTGAGAGGAAAGTACTTCTAAGTGCAATGATACCTTTATTACAATATTTGCTGAGGGCAAAGCTCATTTGTAATAAAGTTGGTCATGGTTTTAAAAAGCAAACGAAAGAAAGTACAACATCCTGGGAAACAGGAGATAAACCAAGTGGTTATGCTTATCTACACACTGCCTCAAGATAAAAACGTGTCCACAGCTTCCATTTATTTGTGACTTGTTGAAGGTAGATAGAGCAAATCACAGATAATATGGAAGCATCTCTCATCTCTCATATTGCCATTCTCTCATTCCTTTACCCTTCTCCACTCTTGATTGTGGGTAGTCTCCTTCAGCAGGCATCTGAATTCAGTTCTACAGGTCTCCAACCTCATCTTTTCTCAAATGAAAAGAGCTATTTAATGGGTCTTTTAAATTTGTTTATTGATGCATTTTTTCTTAGATATAACTAAGTTTCGGTCAATGGCATTTTAACCATTTTATGTCTAGTTCAATAATGCTTGATCTTTTCCACTGGCAAAGGAACTTAGCCATTGAAAATCTAGTAGGGAGATTTAACCATCTGTGGTGTTTTAAATTACCCTCCAGATGCATTATTATACCTGTCTTTCTTTTATTGGCTGATCTCACTTTGTTTCCTCTTCTTCCATCTCCAAATTTCCATGTTTTTGTTTTATGAATCCCAATGCCTTTTTGAAGTCATAGAATGCCCTCCATCATTATTTTAAAGATTACAAAAAATGTCATGTTGAACTATATCCTGGGTATATACCAGGACTTTACTGATTTAATATGATGTAATATTAGCTGACACAGTTGTAGATCTCATAAGTATGTTCAGTTTGCCACTCTCATCAATTGTCTATGACAAAATGGCAAATTTTTACCAAGTAACATGTACAATGTGAGATTGCACAAAGCAAATAAGACCATTATTATACATTATTAAGCCACAAATCCAAAGTGAGTATTTAAAAAGCCTAGGGTGAACTTTCAAATGTCAGTTATGTTCACATATTCACTTAATCACATCATTGAAAATTGTTACTGAATTAGATTGAGTGGTTGTCAAATGTCACTGATCTGAAAAATGATATAGTGTTCATTCTTCCTGGCATATGATCTCAGATAAAAAGGATTCTAAAGTGTTCTTTAAAACTAGTATTTTATGTGTCCTTTAAGTATTCAGAGACTTAAATAGCCATATAACATATATTTTGGAGTATGTCAGAACATAATATATTTGACTGAATATAAACTGCTTCCATTTATTACTCATAAAATCCAGTGTTCAGATATAAATTTCAAATTTTAAGTTAATTTATGTTAGACAAGTATTATTTCTTACACTAAATTTTCAATCTAACAATAGGCCTGTAATATGTCTGCACCTTATATATATTCATTCCAAGGATCCAGAGGAAGTATATCCTTTTAACCCTGTCACTCACTAGCTGCAGGATATTTGCCGAATGAGTTCATGACTTTGGCTCTACTCTGTCATCTCATCTGTGAAATGTACTAATAGAATTATTTCAAAATATTCTTCTATGGAATATAAAAATATACACAAGCATATCTTGTAATCTTTAAATTTATATTCAGATGCAATGTGAAATTATTACTCTTAAAATGAAGCTAGTTGTCATTTAAAATCATTTCACAAGGTGAATTGGTTATCCTTCCCCGCCAGTGTATTTCTTACATCGAGGGAAAACAGTATTTTTTTCCTTGCATATTAAATTTAAAATTGAGGTAGCCATTTACCTATGATTTTTTTTTTTCTGAGGAAGATTAGCCCTGAGCTAACATCTGCCAATCCTCCTCTTTTTGCTGAGGAAGACTGGCCCTGACCTAACATCTGTACCCATCTTTCTCTACTTTATATGCGGGACGCCTGCCACAGCGTGGCTTGCCAAGCCGTGCCATGTCCGCACCCGGGATCCAAACCAGCGAACCCCGGGCCGCCAAAGCAGAACATGTGAACTTAACCGCTGCGGCCCCAGGCTAGCCCCTATCTAGGATTTTTACACCTGGAGATCTTTGGGGATAATAATTATATGGCTACAAGTTGTATTGTAATTAAAAACTTTTTTATTATTATTATGAATGTTAGTCATGTAACAAAATTTTTTGTGGTTGCTATTGCCAAGTTCTTTTCCTAAAATCAGTATACATGGCTCAAGATTAGAAAGCTGTGGCTATATAGGGTTCTTGATGTTGTCATTAAAGTGGCATTCTATATTGCCAGGTATAAGATACATAGTGTTTATAAAAATTCCAGTTAACTAATATTATCCTGAAAGTGTATACCTCTTTTATCTTATTCTGTGTTGTGAAATTATTCCTGATGACAGTGCCCATTTACTCAAATGATGCCCTCTAGTATATAATATTTCATACAAGAAATTTTACTTAGTTGTAAATGCTACTTTGCCAAAAACTTGAGTTCTGCATTTTCTGTTCGGTGAGACTACCTGCATTGAAATTTCTATTTTGATCTATTTGTTTTAATTTTCTTTCACCCCTTTAACGTTTATATTTTCTTAACATGGGATTTTTAAAAGATTCACTGCTTCAAACCTTTATTGTCAAAAAGGCAGTGTATAAGCAAGTAAAACCATAGTTCCGTTAAAAAGAATTCCCTTGTGATATATGATTATAATCATAAAGACATCCAAAACATAGAGAAATTTTAACTTATTTCACTAGTCTTTAAACAATTTGATAAAATAGTCCATTTTTTAGTCAATCTCTGTCTTCGGTACTTGATATGTGGCATATGGTGGATGACGAAAATATTTAATGAATGACTAAACATGTGAAGACGAATCATTGAAGGTCGGGATAGGATCTTCATAGTGAGTCCCCAAAAGTAAGTCTTAGGATGTTTTCTTGGTCAAAATGTGCTTTAAAAAAGCATTTTGCAGTGCAAGTTTCTATATTTGTATAAAATAAAAAGTAATCTTTGGAATATAAAGATTTGGAATGTAAAGTACATAAAGAAAACCTGCCAGTGCAGAGCCAAATCTACAATGGCCAATGCAGCCCACCCTGTAGGTTATATATATTGAACTATTCGTCATTTAATAATAAAAGATTCAATACTCCATCTCTCAGTGGAAAAAAGTGAGTATGATTTATGCCCATAAACCCTAAAATTTTACATAAATCGTAAACGCAGTATAAAAGCACATGCTGTAGAACAGTGAAACTACTTTGCTTTTCCTGCATTTTTGATGTTTTAAATGCATTATATTTGGAAGGATTATGTAAATACTTGAGGAGTTTCTTTTGAATATGGAGAAGTCTCTTTAGCTTGAGTACATGATGGCAGATGTTTTATAAAAGGCACTTAACATATTTAAAAACAAATCTTATTTGTCTAGAATGTTGGAAGGAACTTCTCAGTTATAAACAATTCATGAAAGAGAAATGTATTAAAGAACCAAACAAATAGAAGGTAGAAGTATGTGTATATGTAAGTCTCAGGGGGAATCTTTATATAATAAATTCCAATGCATGGCATTTCCATAACCGTTAGTTATTGTTTAAGATTCTGGTTAAGGAAATCCACCCAAACTTTTAAAGATGATATTTCATGGTTCCTGTCATAATCTTGTCATTCTATGTGAAGTTATTCTATAAGATTTAATTTACGGCATTATTCAGTTAAACTCACATACCAGGACTGATGAATAAAAGGGTGACTTACCCTTATTCCCTACCTCTTCCCTAATTCAAAACATACTCAGATTGTACTATTCTGCATATCAAGAAACAAAAGTGACTCCTCCTTAGGATAAATCTCAAAATCTGAAATAACCTGGGAGAACCACATCCTTTCAAACACATGTGAGGAGCCTCCTAGCCCTAACTTGATTTCAGTTGGCTGAATGATACAGGATGTGTTCTCATTAGTGCCTGTAGCTATGAAATGCCCTTCTCAGTGGTTGTATAAAAAGACAAGAAGTGGCAGATAGCATTTATTGGAAAGATGATGGTTCCCTATTGAAAGAGATATAACTTTCTACAACATCCAAGTCAGAACTGCAAATGCTTAAATGATTTACAAACTGGAATATCAGTCTCTTATTTTTTTCTTATTTTTTTCTTCTCTCTTTCCTTCTGCTCTGCTCTAAGAACTTCCATTTTCATTATTTGACCTGGTTATTGTAATTAATTTTTATGTCAAATGTTCCTCATTCTAAAGTCAGTGTGTACCATTTTATGTTTGATGAACTCATTCTTCTATTCTTCTTTCTCTAAGGCTGATTAAAATGATATAAATTTGTCCAGGTCAGTAATCTCCTTTCACTAAACCATTACATTTCAGGTTTGCTTTAAATCTTATAGTTTTCTTAAGTATTCTTAAATCTTAAATATATCAATATAATATATAAAAATCCTTTTATTATAACCACCATGGGATATCTAAATTTAGCTTGTAGAAAATATTATTGACAATACTAGATTGCATCCATGCCCTGAAGGAACTGGGTATAAAACAAAACCTAGGATCAAACAAACATTGCTCTCTTGACTAAGCAATGGAGAGAATTGCTCCTCATAGCCCAGTGGTTAGTCAACTCATTTAGCAGGTGGAGCACCAGGAAGTAACAGTGCTCTCTGAAATACTTATATATTAATCATACAATTACTAAATATATATTTTTGTACAAAATCATATATTTTAATCTAAGTACTAGTGTGGGGACAGAATAGGAATTCCCTTCAATCTGTGTCCTCACACCTATAAAATGGGTAACAATAGACTACTTTATTCCAAAAGCCAGTTCATTAGGTTTCCTAGGTGGATTTTTGCAGCCTGTTCATCCTGAGTCGAGGGATGTTTTCCTAAGAAAACACATTTAAATATTCTGCTCGAGTCACAGTAAGGTTCCATTATGTCAAAGCAAATGATAAGAATTTTCTAACCTACAAAATTACATTCATATAAAGCATGTTCCACAGACAATGCTGCAAAACTCTGACCTAGAATCTACTATTACTTTAGGAGTAAAGTCTCAAGTCTGTTTGCAGGAACTCCTAAAGCCAGTTTCCATGTGTAGGTAAACTTGTTTCTGCAAAAATTCAATGCATGCTCTTTAATTTTCGCACACAATATCAATTTTCACACCTATTCATTTGGTATCAGATCCTTTCATTCTGCAAAACAGGAAAACGTAACTTTGGGCGTCCTTAGTGACTTCAATATTGAATTTCCTACTATCTAGTGCTTGTCACAACACTGATACACACACACACGTGCACACACACATACAGTGAGTCCATTTATTAACATTTATGTCACATAAATGTTTTTTTGCTTTGCTTAATTATTTGCTTAATTTATTTGCTTAATTATTTGCTTAATTATTCATTTAACACAGATATTAACATACTTTAATTTTCGTTTTCCCTTTTCACAGTTATTTAGAAATTACATTGAGAATCCATGAAAGATGTAATTCCAGAGCATATATTAAAAAAAATGCATAAAAGAAGCCATTCTTCACATTCATTCATACACATGGTGGTGTGCAATATTTATTAATTGAGAGAGTTTATTAAGGCACTTCCTGAAGAATTCTCTAGATTTAATTAATGGATTATCTTTCATATCTAGACCTGCTTTTAAATCCAACCTTGTGGAAGCTTCATGTATCTCCGATACTATGTTTCCCTCTTGGTAAAATGTACATAAAATAGTAACTGTCTCATATTTTTACTGTGATGATGATGTGGGTAGAGTGGGATCTGTATTCAGAGAGAACTTTATAGCCTTAATTTTGTTTTTTTTTTTTCTGAGGAAGATTTGCCCTGAGCTAAGATCTGTGCCAGTCTTCCTGTATTTTATATGTGGGTTGCTGCCACAGCATGGCTGCCAACCAACGAGTGGCATAGGTCCACGCCTGAGAACCAAACCCAGGCCACCAAAGTGGAGCATGCTGAACTTAACCACTTGGTCATGGGGCTTGCCCCTAGCCTTAATGTTTTTTTAAAGATACAAATAAAAGTATCAAATACGTTATCTTAAGAGATTATAAAAAATAATGAAAATGAATTCACAATAGAAAACTAAAAAAAATAGGTTGAATACATTCAAAAGCTGACTGTTTGAATAGAACACAAAATAGATAAACTCTTCTAATCATAACAAAAGAAAATAAGAGGAAAATGGAAAACAGACGAGATTAGTAATGAGAAAGGACATGTAACCACAGATACAGAAGAAACTAAGACTATACTACACGCAATTTTATAAAATTAATTTTGAAAATCCAGGACATGGATCATTTTCTAGTATGATGCAAATTACTAAAATTGACATAAGAATAGCAGAAAATTAAATAGATTATTACTTTAGAAAACATTGGTAAGTTATTAGAGATCTGCCACTGAAAAATATACCAGGACTCTTCACATATGAATTTAACCTAATCTTTAAAGAATGTATAATTTCTATATTTTAAGGTATTCCAGAGTACATAAAAAGATAAAACTCTGCAATTCCTTTTGTAATGTCAGAATAACCTTAGTACCAGAAGTCAATAAACATAAAATTAAATAATAAATGTATAAGACAATACCACTTTTGCATATAAATTTAAAAATTATGTAGAACTATATGAAACTGATTATAACCATATCTCACACATGTAAGTATTCAGTAAATGCTAGCTGTTAGTTGCAAAGAGCTCTTAAAGTTAAGTAGGAAAAGAAAAGTACCCTATAGAAAAATGAGCAAAGAATATTAACAGGCAATTCATAGATGAAATTGTAAAGGTCAGGCACACAAAAAGATATTCTAAATGCACTAGGAATCATGGAAATCAATTAAATTAACAATGCAGTATCTTTTTACTCATCAGACTGGCAAAATGAAAAAGCAGAAACACCCATTGCTGATAAGGGAAGAGGCTGCTCTTATGCATTGTTGGTTAAAATATTAAATGCTAAATCCTTTTTATAAAGAAACAGTTACTAAAATTCAAAGTATATATACCCTTTCATCTAGTAGATACATTCCTGGGAATAGCTATTATAACAATAGAAGCATCAGTATCTGAGGATGTATATACAAGATGTCCATTCCAGCATTGTATAAAGTGGCAAACCAAACCAAACAAATACCACAACCCTAGAAACAAAGTGAATGCCTACTAACAGGGGATTGGCTAAATGATTATACATCTAAACTATGATACATATAAACTATGAACTATTATGCAGCCATTAAAATAAGTGAATAAAAGGGATTATTGTTTGGTAAAAGCAATATTCAATAGAATCTGAATAATATGCCGTTTTTTGTAGAATATAAAACACCATAGATTTGTGTCTATATGCTATCACACATGCACACTCACACATACAAGGATCATGCAAATAGGGAGAAAAATATGAAAGAAATTTTTCAGGTCAGATTAGGAAAAAAGGGGAAGAAAGTGGGGCAAACAAAATGGAAAAGAAGACTTGAGAGAGCATGTATGAGATCTCACTCATACATTTATATAAAATAATATATTTGTGCAGCAATAGTATAAAAATATTTCTAAAAAGAACAAAAAAGTTCATTGTAAACACACGCACGCACACACACATAGAAGACAGCACAAAGATTAACATATAGTTTACCACTCAAAAAATGGTGATGGTTGTGTTTCTCACAACCCAACTACAGGATGAAAAAATACCCACTATGGCAACGTGACTTGATCAATTATGGACCTTTAGAAAGGAATGATGATTAGTACTAATTGCAGTGTGTTAAGAGTAACCCTCTAAGGCACACATAATAGAGAATATATGAGTGAAACACCACTTGTAAACTGTGCTATAAACAAAGGTGGTCCCTGCCCTATTGGATCTGATGGTATAGTGAGTAATACAGGCAATAAAAAAGTAAAATATAATTGCAAATCAACAGAAAGTTACATAAATTGGATTGCATTGTTGTAACCATCTACAGAACATCTCCACAAAACTAAGAATCAATACTATGCTTTTACTGTTCATTGAAGGTTGACAAAAGAAATGACCATATGGTTTTTACCGTATCACTTGTAAAGTTGTAATTAAAGATGCAGTATGTTATTATAAAATGTACATTTCTTAGAGTTTAGGATTGTAAAAAACTTTGTTGTCCCTGACAAAATATTCAAGCTTCCTTGTATTAACTTAGGAGACATCTATAATTGATCTTTGCTACTGTTTTTTCAGTACCTATAAGAATTAGCTGAGATGTGTTCAACTTTTCTGGTACTACTGTTTCTCTACTTCATAACACCCTCATCCCTCCCTACTACTCAGCTCCTTGTAGTCTTGGAATTTTAAAGACTTCATAATCCTGCCCCAGATGGTTGAACAACTTCACCCCATGCCACACTGAGCCTGAGTACAACACTTCTAATTCTCCATCAGGTAATATCCTTTACACCTGTCCCCATACCTTTAGTCATGTGGGCTCTTCTTGGTATGGCTTCCTCACCTGCCCCTTTCTTCCAGTCTTTATATTCCTTCTTTGCAGATTCAATCAATACCGAATATCTCCTCTTTCTTTTGCTTAACCTGCCACAATATTTCTTTTTTCCTTCACTGAGCCTCCATGAGACACAGTTGCCTACCTAATTTTTTCCAGTGTTATAGATAAGTTTTATTGGA
The DNA here is from genome assembly GCF_041296265.1 of Equus caballus. Classification (NCBI taxonomy): domain Eukaryota; kingdom Metazoa; phylum Chordata; class Mammalia; order Perissodactyla; family Equidae; genus Equus; species Equus caballus. The sequence goes on along the minus strand of NC_091715.1, from coordinate 26,740,075 downwards.
ACACATCCATGCACATTCCTTTAAATATTTTCTATGGCTTCTGTGTGTATGTGGGTGTGTTCCAATGGCTTCTTTTGATTATTTATTTTTATTGTGATAAAATACACATAACATAAAATTTACCGTGTAAATCGGTCATTTTTAACTATACACTTCAGTGGCATTAAGTACATTCCCATTGGTATGCAAACATCACTACTATCCATCTCTAGAACTTTTTCACCATCCAAAACTGAAATTCTTACCTATTAAACAGTAACTCCCATTCCCCTCTTCCCCAGCCCCTGATAACCTATATTCTACTTTCTTTCTCTATAAATGTGACTATTCTAGGTACCTGATATAAGTGGAATCATATAATATTTGTCATTTTGTGTCTGGCTAATTTTACTCAGAATAATGTTTTGAAGGTTCATAAGTGTTATAGCATGTATCAGAATTTCCTTCCTTTTTAAGGATGAAAAATATTCCACGGTATGGATATGCCACATTTTGTTTATCCATTCATCTGTCAATGGACATTTGGATTGTTTTTGCCTCTTGGCTGTTGTGAATAATGCTGCTATGAACATTGGTATATAAATATCTGATAGAGGCCCTGATTTCAATTCATTGGGTATATGCCTAGAAGTGGAATTCCTGGATCCTACCTAATTTTAATTAGTTTTTATTATGTGGTCTGCTGTTAGCTTTCTGACATTAGGGGTTCACTTCACTCTTCTTTATTCAGAGTTGAGCACAATACCTGAACAGAATGGAGATTGGAGCTTAGCAGGGATTTTATGGGATAAGGAAATGGAGGAACCATTTCCCTGCTCACACAGTGAGAAGGCTTATGAGAGTGGATAGGAGCTGCTGCTGTCTCAGTGCTTGTTGCTTGCTCTAAGTCTCCCAGGATGATCCCTATGGCAAGTCCAAATGTAACAACCAGCAATGATTCCCCTAGTTTTAGGTATATTTCCTAAAAATCACATCTTCTCCATTTAAATAATTGCATTTTCAACAATGCATGGCCTGATTATCACTCTCACTCAATTAAGTTCAAGAAAGCAGGAACATTTTTTCCTTTTGTGCTCTAAGTACATCAGTGCCTGACACATGGTATTGTATGGTATACAATAAATACCAAAATGTATTTATTGAAGGAATGAATCAATGAATCATTTGATAAGTTTATAGTGGCTTTTCCATATGGAGGAGCTCCTCCTTCTACTGCCACATGAGAAATCTGCAAATGAAATGTAGATCATGGTGTCTTCTTGTTCTTGAGTTATTAATCTCCCCTGGGATCTCTATTTTTCCTTCTCTAATAAATTCTAGAAACTTGCTGTATTCTACTTTGTATAACTAAAACAAAAATATTCTAGCAAATTATTATCTGCCTGTGTAGAACAAATTTATGTGAATGCCCAACAATTTTAAATATTCAAATTAACTATGGCATACTGAATTAGGGAGAATTTGCATGACATACTCCTGAAATTCAGCTGTCCAATGAAAAGCACCTGCATTTCAGAAATAAGTAGACATGTAACGTCTTATTATGACAGTATCACCTTGACTTTCCTATACCCAAGAAAGTCAAAGTCTTTCATGTTAATCAGCTTGCAGGATTTCCGTTTATCCACTCCTCAATAGAGCCTTACTGAAATGTCCATTTACATGCAACTTCAGGCCGACTTCTCTGTAAAGTCCATGTGATACTATCCTCACATCTAACCTATGGCATAGATCAATATTATCCTCTACTATAAATTACGTGTGGAATTAATCTATGAACTTGTATCTTGATCTTTTATTCTTATTCAAATGATTCTACATTTTTTCTGTATCATTTATTTGTTTTAAGCCAACTCACCAATGATTTTTATGTAGTTGGGACACAAAAATAAATTTAAGTATTTGATTATCTGCTGAACTTGCAAATAAGTTTATGTGGGGAGTGATTGGGAATGATTTGACAATTAGACCAAAGGGTAGCCTTTTTATTGTTTTCACCTGGATTTCCCAGCAAGCTTCATATTTTCAAGTTGTAACTAATAAAATTTAGAAATTAAGATGATGATAGGGATATATTTTAGCATTTAATGGGAGACTGGTGAGCCCATCTTACTGGAGGAAGAAACAAGTGAGAAAGATTAGAGTGAAACTTAAAGGTAAGGGTTCAGAGCCTGAGAAAATGAAAGCTTTAACCAAAATGAGTCTCAGCTATTTAGTGAAAATATTTATGGGAGGATGAATGGAGAACTCTTCCAGGTCACTGCTCTCAGGACAAGACAAAAATGGGAGGATCCTGGAGGCAGCCAAAAGAAAATACTACCCAAGGGACCAGTGAGCCAAGGATAGTAAATAGCGAGAGAAAATTGAGTTACTTCTCAACCCTTCCTCTTGACAATTTCTCCTTCTTGTACAGACCTTGATCTGAAGTTGCTTGTTTGCTTTACTGTGATATTTTCTCCTTTCAAAATATCCCTGGATGCTCATTTTTTAGTTAACCTTTTCATTTTGAGATAACTATAAGTTCACGTGTAGTTGTAAGCAATAATACAGAGATCCTGTGTACCCTTTACCTTGCTTTACCCAAATGGTGGCACACTGTAAAACTAGGGTCTTATATCACCATAGACATCAATATTGATACAAGCCTCCAATGGTATTCCTATTTCTCCAGTTTTACTTATACTTGTGTGGATATGTGTACATGCACATGTTTTTAGTTCTGTACATTATCATATATGAACGTCTGTGTATCCACCATCAGAGTCAAGATGTAGAACAGATCCATCACCACAAGGATCCCTTTGTATTGCCCTTTTCCAACCACATCCACCTACCCCACCCACCCCACCCTGGTCCCTAATCTCTGGCAATTGCTACTCTGTTCTCCATTTGTATAGTTTTGTCTTTTTAAAACTGTTATATAAATAGAATCATACTGTATGTAACCTTTGAGACTGGCTTTATTTTTTCACTCAGCATAATTCCCATGAGGTTCACACAAGTTGTTGTATCAACAGTTAGTTCCTTTTCATTGCAGAGTGGTATTCCATGGTATGGATGTATCACAGTTTGTTTAACTGTTCACCCTTGAAGGGCACTGGGTTGTTGCTGTTACAAATGAAGCTGGTATGAACACTTGTGTATAGGGTTTTGTGTAAATATAAGTTTCATTTCTTTGGAATAAATGCCCAAGAGTCCAATTGCTGGATTGTATGGTAAGCACACGTTCAGTTTGGTAAGAAACTGTCAAAATGTTTTCCAGAGTGGCTGTACTATTTACCTTTCTTCCAGCAATGTGTGAGTGATCCATTTTCTCCATATCCTCAGCAGCACTTGAAGTTGTCACTATTTTTTTTTATTTTAGCCATTATGATAAGTGTGTTGTGCTGGCTCATTGTGGTTATAATTTGTATTTCCCTAATGGCTAGTAATGTTGAACATCATTTCATGTGCTCATTGCCTGATGCTTGTGTCTAACCTGACTCCACCTAAGACTACTAGGAGCATGAAGGACAGGAGATGGGATTTGCCTTGAAAAATGAAATCCTGCCAGATTTTGATTCCCAAACCCAGTCCTGGATAAAGAAGAGAGAGCTGGCCATTAGCTCCTTTGTTTATTAGAGTTCTAATACGTGCTTCTAAAGCAACAGCGTTTTAGTCAAATATAGGCATCCCTAATTATAACAGCACTCCTCTGAGCTAGATAAAAGGACTATTATGTATTAGGAAGTGCATCGTAATTTTAGTCATGCTTTATGAGTTATCATTGTTATATATTTTATTTGGAGATACTTTGGCCTCTTTAATCCACAGTAATCTATTTATATGCTAAAAGTACATTAATTTCCTATCTCTTTGTAAATGTGTTGGGGAGACACTTGTTTGTTACAGAAAGTGCATTTAAAAATATATGTTTTTTCATTTTTAGATTATTTTTAAAAAGCTGTAATGCTGCTTAGGCTCTGAAAATAGCTGAATGCAATTACCATTGTGTTTTGTTTTCTTTCCAAATAGACATTTTGTCTCCTTTCTTCAAATGTCTTCCCTTTATCTTTAACAGGTTGATTTAGTGAATATCGGAAGCACTGACATAGTAGATGGAAATCATAAACTGACTCTTGGTTTGATCTGGAATATAATCCTCCACTGGCAGGTAAGAATCTTGATGAATGTTTCCCTTTTGGGTAACATGTTGCTGATTCTTCTTTTCAATTTTACCCTTGACCTGCAAAACAAACATGTACATCTCTAACAATACAAAGCACATCTCCACAGTGCTGCCTTTTAGATTGGCACAACTAATGTCACCTGCGATGAGAAGGATCAGCAGATTATAAAACAAGTTCTAGTACACTTGCAGGAATATTTTTCCAAATGTTATTTCACTGGGTACAGATGGGCAAAAAAGATAAATCTCCTCAATGTGTTAATAAAAATATTTTTTACAAATATGTGTCTTTTATAACTCATCTATAAGTGAATCTATATAGTTTTGTAAAAAGGAAGGTATTTTTTGCTGTTATTCACACTACCAAATGAATGAGAATTTGTGAATCTTGTGGATTCTCAATGTAAACTAACGCCAATAAAAGATTAGTGGGATATGATTATCTGTATGAGTATATGTGTTATACACACAAACTCATTTCATAATCCGACTTTATGAAAAAAAAATTGCATTTTTTTCTGAACCACCTCAGCGTATGGTCTCTGAATGCCTTTATTTACTACTGGACCTCTGGAAAACAGATCAAAGGTCATTTGGTTTAGTGAAAAGAGTACACACTTTTTTAGCCAGACCAACATGAACTTAAATTTCAACTCCCTCATTTACAGTCTTAGTAATACTGGGTATAACACCATCCCTTTCTGGGCCATAATTCCCACACTGTCAAAATAGAAGAAATACTAATTAACATGTATATTCCTTGTCAGCATTAAATGAGAGACTATCCATAAAGTACTTAGTACAGCGGTCCATTTTCATTAGAGGTGTATCATATGAATAACTTTGATTGCTTAGAATTTTCCACTCATATGTTAAGAATTTGGAGGATAATTGAGATGTCTGTTCTTTTTATTATCAGAGATTACTTTTTTATAAAACAGCTTTTTTGACATGTAATTTATATATTGTAAATTTAGCCATTCTAAGTGTAAAATTCAAAATATACCAAACTGGTTTAGTTCTGTTGCCTAGTGCTTCTCAAACTATTTTGAGGAAGAAACAGTTTCTCCCTGCCCTCCCAATCCGTCAAAGATTTTAAGATATTTACAGAGTTGTACAACCATCACAACAATCTAATTTTAGCACATTTCTACCACCCTAAAAATAAATCTCATGTCCATTTACAGTCACTCCTCACACCCACCCCCAGCACTAGGCAACCATTAATCTATATTCTGTCTCTATATGTCTGCCTTTTGGACATTTCCTGTCAATGGAATCATATACTATGCGTTCTTTTATAGCTGGCTTCTTTCACCGAACATAATCCTTGGGGTTCATCCCTATTCTAGCAGGTATCACTACTTCATTTAGTAGGGTTGACTTTTAACTTGAATTGTCAATTGGTCCTGCTCAGAGTCAGACAGCATGCAGACAAGAGATATACCTATTCAACTCAGCAGCCATATTGTTCTCCCAATTGACCCCCATATCTTTGTATTCTAAACACTCTGAACACGCTCAATACTATTTAACAGCAACATCGGAAGAGAGAGAGAACAACCATAGTGGTTGACAACAGAGAATAGCTCATAAGAGCCCAAATGAGCCCAAGATTCCCAATTCTGGGCCTTTTTCATATGGTGATGGTGTCGATAGAACCAGCAAGGCAACATATGGCCCCCCACCAAACTGGTTTACTTCTGTTGCTCAGTAGTTCTCCAACTATCTTGAGGAAAGAACATTTTGCCCTTTTCTATTACATGTAAATTACAATATAACTGAAGCATTACAAAAATGAAATAAAAAGATACAAAAAATCCAAGCTTCTTTTTTATCATTACATTCAATAGACATAAAGAGGACTCTGTAAAATTGCTACAGAAGTTTCTAGTGGACTATCAGTTGTTGCATTTATCTTATGGCCTGGTCACATATGGTTCATAGAGGGACCCCAGCTTGCAGAAAACGCTGAGTTGTGCACATGTTAGTCATGGCAAAGCTAGCAGGAGAACTTAGGCATTCACAGAGCCTCAAAAGGCTATTTTAACTGCATTTATCATCCAAACTGCATCTCATATGATCTCACCCTTTTTTATCTCCTCAAAACTGTTTCTAACTCCATCTCAACCCACCAAAAAGATAAAATTTCAAAACTGCTCCATCTGATATTTTCTTCATTTGCTTGTGAGCTTGCTCATTTTTTATTATTAGCATGTGGAGGGGCTTTCACATCCAGGAATACCAGAAGAAATGCTTCTGTAGTCTCTCCTGGTCTGAGACCTCTCTTAGAGTCTGTCGTTTTCCATCTACGTCCTTGAATCACCATATCCTTATGACTGCAAGCATGTAGATACTCTTCCAACCCTCTGCCTCCCTCCTTATTTCTCTCTTCTATCACATTGCCCTGTTCCCCTAAAGCTACTAAATACATTTTTAAAAAATTCCTCCTGCTCAATACTCCTCATCATAATCCAATGTATCCCAAAAGATATTTTCACCAGGAGTACCTATTTGCCTTCCTACTAAATAGCTGAAGAAGCCCTTGAACCTCAGCAAAGATTAAAGGACGCTCTGGCCAACCTAATATACTTTCCAGATCTATCAGATTAAGGATGGCATTAAGAGATGGAAAGATATGAATCTTTTGTTCCAGTGCCACATACTGTGTTATTAATAGTGTCGTAGAGGACTTCTCTTTGAACTTGTAAAAACTCAGGAATCCCAACCCTATTTCCTCTGTCACTGTTTTTCCAGTTTCCACTTAAATAAAATTGTTAGCCTGAAAAACAATGCCTATATTGAGGAATAAGCAGCTTTGAGCAAAATTGTGAAGTGGACAACGTGCATTTGTCATCTTTTCTTGCCTGCTTTTTAAAGTGCAAACAATCCTTTTTAGGATGGTCAACTCAGTTCTGGTAACCAGCTGGAGATAAAAACATATCCTGCAAACAGTGGTGTGCTAGCCCCACCTTTGTTGGCTAACTCAAAGGAAATACTCAATTCCAGGGCTACTTCACACTGGAGTGTTTATAGTATTTATTATTTGCACAACATACAAGAGAAAGATGGTTTTTGCACTGCTAGACGCCCTTACTATAAACTCCTGCCTACCTAGTGCCTTCTGTGCAAGACAGTTCTTCCTCTGGTCTTCTTCAGGCCTTTTATACACCATTCTCCTTGCCTTGTGGAAGACTATTCCTACCCCTCTTCACTTCTACCCCTCTGCTGCAACTCCTGTTAGTCACAGAATGGATTCTTGGAAGCAGACTTTGAGTTCAGCAGGTAGGATGTTGAGTAAGGCATGCCCTTGGAACCAACACCCGTGGAAGAGAGAGGGTAACTGGAGTGAGAAGGAGAGCTAGAGCTCTGATGCACACCCAACAACAGCCTTCTTCAAACCCATGGTGGGGAACTTGGAGTTAGAATGAGCCTTTAGAGTTGTCCTGAGGGGGGCGACGTGGCTGAGTCTTTATACCATTTCTCTTCATCAGTCACTAGATGTGGGCTGCCCCAGGAAGAGCATGACCTTAGGTGATGACCCTGCAGTTCAGGTAGTCCCTGAGGGGACTCACAGCTGGAACAAGCCCTTCCCTGAAGGAGAATCTTGGTAGTGCATCTCCTTGTCTATCACACTTTCTTTGCCCAGTTAACTCCTCGTCATTTTTGAAATCACTGCTCAAAGACATTTCAATTTTTTTCCTTTTAAAAACAGATATATAGTTGTATGCACACACACATGCACACATTTGTTTAAATTGATTCTTTCTCTCTTAGGGACAGTAAGACCTGAGGGTGGGAAATTTTTCTGCTTACAGACTCACCTTAGGACCAGCTCAGTGCCTAACTGAAGGTTGATTCTGAATAAAGATTTCTTGGTAACTGTCTTTTATGCAGGAAAAGAAGAACTGATTATTTCACATTGCCCTTTATTTTTTTTCTCAGCACCCAAGTAGAGGCAATACCAATGAGGCTGAGGCTGATAAGCTGAATTAGTGACATAATGATGCTAAAGGAGTTTTGGATTGAATACTGTGTTGTCCTTTAACATTATGTGCATAGAGGGCAGTCTGGCTGAGCATTTCACAAATGAATCCCATTCATCATGGGAGGGTTGTCTGATCAGTGAAAATCCATCACCACCACTGAGCCAGTATCTGCTGATTCCAACCCTGGTTCAGCACAGGACACAAAGTACACGTCCTGCAGTTGCTGTACATGGAGTTTGTGCCCTTTATAACTTTAGAATATGATGAGAAAAATTATATATCTTACATAAGTGTTTGGCCTATTTATTCGCTAACTGACTAAATAAGCAGGTCAGGAAGGAATTAAGAAAACTGGATAATCCATCCCTAAATAATAGATTTAGCTATCAAGGGATGGTGACAAATATATGCAAAGATTTCACATATTGAAATCATTACCACATTTACAAAACATCATCTCAAATCCTTTTCAAGTGTTTTAAAGTTACATTTAATAGTCTATCCTAAAATTTGCATTGAATCTTTCATAAAACGATGACTAACATTGGCGATGTTAAAATATGTATTTTCCCCAAAGGCATTTGTCAGCTTCTACATGGATGAAGAAGCAAAATAAAATGTTATATTTAGAATACACAGTAAATATTCATCTTCTGATCAAATGTGGGTAGTACATGAACCTTTTACTTCCCAAAAGGAAAGCCCTTGTGGGTAAAAACTAATCACATTTACTTATATACTTCCTCCAAGTATATGATAACGGGCCTGACTTATATTAAAGAAGTAGCCTAGTAATTATTCCTTTACTATGTAGACAGTTTGTTCTATAATGAGGTACCCCTGCATTCTTGAAACCTACAAAAAGACGTTTAGAATGGATTTCTGTATCAGATTAGTTAGAATGAAACTTGAAAATACAGCCACCCGCTGAATGGCATGCGCACATGCACAAAGCCTAGTAGAGAATCAAATGTACAGAAAGCAATTAATAAAAAGAAAACCAAGAGTCTGGCCTTTTTCTCTTTCCACACAGTCTGGGTTTCTGCTTCTCTCCTGGTTGTGGGGATTTTGGGGGTGAGAGGGAGCGAGGGAAAGCCTCAGCCCCTGCTGCTGCCCCCAAGTGGACCCCATACCAGGGCCCCTGACCCCCAAGCCCGCTGGCTGCTTCTGCCGAGTTCTGCCCTGGCTCTTCGCCCTCCCGCGGCGCGCAGCTTCCTCTGCTGGCTCAAAGGCCACTTCCTGCTGGCGGAGTCAGGCCTCTTGTCCAATCACGTTTGTTTGCTATGGGGCGTTCACAGCATGCGCCTTCCTCAGGGCACCCCTGTTGGAGTTCCTGCTGGCCCTGTACTTCCTCCGTGCTGATGCCGTGCAAGCTGAACGACAAGTGGCAGGGCTTGTGCTGGCCATGATGGACTTCTGACGCTGGGTCACAGCGGTCTTCATCTGCTTTGCCCACTCCATCACAACTGTCGCCAAATACTTGGACGGGGCTTCCAAAGCATCTGGGGTGTTTAGCTTCTTTGCCACCATCGTATTTGCAGTTGACTTCTACCTGATCTTGAACGGCGCGGCTAAATTGCTCAAACAAGACAACTCCGCAGATGAGACTACAGCCATCAAAGCCAGAGAAGAGAATTCAGACTCCCATTCAGACTAAGGCCTGGCCACACCCTGGCAACTCGGAGCCACAGGGCCTTCACTCCTGCACGTTCTGACAGGGCTACCCGGAGCAGGGCCAGGAGACCCTGTGTTGGGAGGGAAGCTGTGACTTTTCAAGGAGCAGCAGAGAGAATTGTGACGAAACAAGCCTCCTCACAGCCCCAAAGTGAGGTTCCTGAGCCCAGCACACAAGACGGCACCCCTTGGCTTTGCACTAACCACTTTGCATGTGAGGGCATCTTGGATGTTTAACCTCTTCTCCACATGTCTGTTCCGCAGACCTTAAGCCTTTTAACCTCTCTGCCAAAAACAAGCACAAGGGGACAAAGCAGGTAGAGCCTTGTTAGCCCCCTCACGGGAAGCGCTTCTTGCTGCGGGGGAAGGGAGGGGAGACAAGTAAGACAGAAACCACCACAAGGCCAACCTCCCAGATCCCAGTGGTTTTCGTCTGCATTTGGTGCCCCTGTGCGTGCCAGGCACTTTGTCAAGAATGATCCTTCCGGATTCTTTTGTTCGAGGAGCACCAGTTCCCTCTTCGTTCTTGAGGCAGAGAGAAAACTGACTTTTGCCCTCTCCTCTGGGGGAGAGTGGGTCTGTGTCCTTAACTGACACCTCACACTCTTGGAGACTACATCTTCTTTGAGCGACATGACTATTCTGGGTCTAAGACTGTTTCAAAGAAAAGCTCATAGAGTGGCTTACCAGGTCTAAAAGATTGAGGGTACCAAACTATGAAATAATTCTGACAGCGTCCAGGGTAGCCGGGCAGGCCCAGCCAAACTCTCTCTTTCCCTGGGGACCCACCAGCAGGCAGAGGTCCTTGGGCAGCTCAGGACAATGTGCTTGTCAACACCAGAGCAGATCTGACCACCTCACAGAGGTGAGATGTGCCTTCTGTGGTCACCTAAGGACCTATGCTGTGTATGTAACTTCAATGAGATTCTGTTACTTTATATAATTTTTTTATACAAAAGCAGCTTCTTAAATGGCATTTCCTATGACCCGAGAGGCCTCATAAATGAGCCAGGGTTCTGGGCCCATGTTTCGGGAGTTTGTAATGTTTGTTCTTCTCTTGTGTGTGTGAATCTCACTCTGAAAAAAGCCATAATGGATTAAACTGGACTGACTACCAAAAAAAAACCCAAAAAACAAAAACCAAGGTGACATGTCCACAGCTTTTAGTGATAAATCTTTTCTTTCTTTTGTTGATTTTTTGTTCTTTCGTTTAAATAGGCAAATTCATTTCCATATTCTTTGTCTTCATTTTGATTAGTAAACATAATTTCTATTATTTTAAGTTATATTATAAACCTGGGGTTTTATCTTACTGTAGTTTGTCTTTTGATTCTTATAACAACCTTCTATATATAGTTAAGGAAACAGAGACCTAAAAAAGTTGCCCAATTAACACAATTCATTCATAGCTTTCTATGAAATTTGAACCTAAACTTAAAAAAAGTAAGCCCATTCTTTTAGCCACTGTCATTCTTTCTAGCCTAAAATCACTAATATGTCTTAAGTTCTTGGTTAACAACAAATCTAATGTTTTGTACACACTCTTCTCTAGCATATTCATTGAAAGTTAGAAGATGAGCAATTCTAAAAACACAAAATTAATAGTTTAACACAGAATCTAGGAGTGATAGTAATCATATTCAATAAATGGTGTATCACAGATAACCAACCAATCAGAATAGACTCCTAACTAATTAGAATGGACTCAGTCCTGGCAGAATTTATTCTTATTGCTAATCAACCCTAAAGTTTACATTATTTATTTCTGAAGAGTAGGGTATTCAGATTTAAGCTTGTGTGGTTCTTGTTCAGGGAATGCATTTTCTTCTAAAAATTTCTTTCCATACATAGGTCAAAAATGTAATGAAAAATATCATGGCTGGATTGCAACAAACCAACAGTGAAAAGATTCTCCTGAGCTGGGTCCGACAATCAACTCGTAATTATCCACAGGTTAATGTCATTAACTTCACCACGAGCTGGTCTGATGGTCTGGCTTTGAATGCTCTCATCCACAGTCATAGGTAAGGAGATCACTGAGACATTGAATAATTGTTATAAGTATTGATTTAGAGACTATCTTTTTCTCCATTGTGGTTCCAGATAATTTCCTACTGTGCAACATGTTATGTATGTTGACCATATTGATCTAACCATCCATTGGAATGCACTGAATAAAAATATTTATCCTGTTTATGTGATATATCATTTAGTTGTTGAAATATTAAAATTACCCAAGCATGAATGTGATTAAGGTGGAGGGAGGAGAGCAGCATATTTGAAATTGGGACTCTGCCAGAAAATCAAGGTTATATTCTAACTTTGCTAAGAATGGAGTTGATCTTTCTATACAAATAATGTGTTATTATGAGCCTAAACTGTAGAGCTAAAAATAGTTCCAAATCTCATGTGAGTGGCTGTACTAAAATTAATTACCGTCATCAGATTAATAATGTGAAAAAGAAACATTTCTCTTGTCAGATACACACTTAGATAGCAAATACCATTAGGCTCTGTATTTTTATTTATATCTATTTCGGGGTTAAAAGAGGCTCTGAGCATCTTAGCATCCAAGCCAAAGAGCAGACCACAATTAATTTCTATGACTCAGTGCTCAGAATATCAAAAGAAACAATTGTTCTGGAACAGCAAAGCAATTGCTATAAAGCATGAGAGAGTTCTTCTGTGGATCTTCATAAAAAGAACTCAGTATGATATAGTGAACCAAATGTCCTTAACTATATTCCATACGCTATTATATTTTCTAAGATAAAATAGATGGTTGCATTTTTTCATATAAAGAAGCTCGGTAAATGAATTAATAACAGTTCAAGAAAAAGCAAAACAACATGGTAATACATTTATTATATTTAATGCATTCACATATATTATAGATAATATATAAATATATATTATATGTATAATACATTTACTTTAAGGAATCTCTGCTTTTGTTTTCCTATTACCCATCTCTTTTCCCCAGCTTAATCCCCAGGGTCAAATATGTTGCCTTATTAACTGTGTTTGAAATGCCACTGGACTGCATCTTCCCTGATTTTCAATGCAGCTTATCTTTTCTCACTTTGATCTTTCTTTCTTGATGAATCTACCATTTTCCTATGCCAATCTTGCTTCTAGAAAAGTCCAGAATATAAATTTTCTTCATGGTAAAGCTCAATCCAAGAGTAAACGCTCTCTAAATAAGCATCTTTGTCAGGTGTCTTGCTCCAGCTGGGTTTAATTAACCCCATCCAGACTGAGTTTCCAGGTGAATGACTCAGCAACCTGATTTTCAAAAGGAAGCAGGTTCGCACTCAATCTGCATGTTAAACAACGTTAACACATTGTTTTTCATAAGTGTGACACAAAGAAAAATATTCCATAGCTTCAGTACAGCCAGATGAGAAGGGATAGAGATATTCATTCTGCATTCTAAGTCAGCGTTCATTTATGCAGCCACATGCTTCACAATAAGGGTCTGAGCATATTGATCTTGCTGTTCATGTACACGTTTGCAGATGAACAGAAATATCGAGGGTCAGGTTATGAGGTCCTTGTTGGCTCTTTAACATTTTCTTTTCAAGTGGAAGACTTCAATTCTCTAAGCATGTTCACATACCACATTTGTTAGTATTCTATTTTATGATTTCTGAATATATTTGTAAGTAATACAGTAAACATATCCAGATTGCCCTGCTGCATCCGTCCCTGACCCACTCTTTCTCTCTCAAAATATCTTCATTTATATATTCTTCTGTCACATTGAATGAATCATCAGTAGCTACCTTTTTATACATAACATGGTTACTTTTCAAGAGGTTTCCCACAGCTGATAATGCTCTTTCATGAATCATCTCCCTCTTCTTTTTGTCTTTGACAGATGTTCATATTGTTTACGTAAAGCAAAAAAATGGTTTAACTTTATGTTCCAAGGTGATTGTCGTTGGTACGCTTAGGAATGTCATGAGGTGTCCTGATTTCAATAATTGAATGACTAAGCTATATAGAACAAAGGCATGCTCTTAATATAGAACATAGGGATTGATAAATAGTCTTGCCAAAGGTTAGGATATTAGTGGCTTTGTATCTTTGTAAGGCTAAATTTTATCTTAATATGTAGGAAATTAAAAGTATTACATTGACACAAAGTCCACTACAGTGCAGTTAAAAAGAAGCCAGGTTCTACTTTTGTGGGAAAACCAAATGATAATGGATTAGAAATATACTCAAAATATGCAGATAAGTTGTAATAAGTATAAAGTTGCAGTGAAATTTTCTTCCTGATTTCTTATTTTAGTTTATTACCATAGAAGTAATACAGCACATGGTTTAAAAAAAATCAGACATTGGAGAGGGGGGCAAAGGAAAAGAAACAAAATGTGTCTTCATGACTCCAACCCTACCCCGTCACACTCGCCTTCCTAGAAGTAGTCACTGTCAGCAACTTCTTTTATTCTTTCTGTTGGTTTTCATGATTATATGTTTTTATTTCCGGATTGATTGATTTCTGACAGTAGATGGATTTACTCCTTAATATGCAGCCCACAAACATTACCTCTCATCTCCATTGGTTTCCTAAATTGATTGCTATATTATAATCATTTTATTCTTATAATTGTTGCCTCTATTACTTTAAATGATAGCAGTGTACCTTTTTTCATCAAGTTTAGACAAGATCTGTTGACTACCTGAAATGAAGGATGAGGAAACCGTCATACTTGCCTCCCTCTCTTCTCTCCTCTCCCCCTTCTGTTTTGTTATTATTCTTGCATCAACAATGTTTGTAACATTTATATCTGCTCTGTAAGTATAGGTGTTCTTGGCTTGAGTCTATAAACTGAAAATGCATTACTGTTATTTTATAAATATAATTAACCTTAGAACAAAGTAATAGAAGTTAATGATTTTAAGCAATTGTTATTTTGTAGGCACTGTTCTAGGTAAAATATTCCATCTGTTTCTCATGACATAGATACTATCATGATCCCCATCTCACAAATTGGGAAACCGAGGCACAGAAAGGTTATGTGATTTGCTTGAGACCATTTGCCTACTATGTGGTAGAGTCAGGATTTGAATTTATAGGGGACTTTTCTTGTCTACTAGGCGATGTTGTCTCATTCAATATGTCGGTTTTCTCAAAAGACTCATGATCTTTGGTTGCCTGTTCTTGTTTATGAGTTACAGTCTAGGTTAGCATGGGAAAGTGGTTCTCCTCTACAGTTGGCTTGTTTCACAATTTTTTGTGCATTTGAAAATCATAATTATTTAAAATGTTAACCAGGGCAGGCCCGGTGGTATAGTGGTTAAGTTCGCACACTCCACTTCAGCAGCCCAAGGTTTGCGGGTTTGGGTCCCGGGCAGGGACCTGTGCACTGCTCATCAAGCCACACTGTGGTGGCGTCCCACATACAAAATAGAGGAAGATTGGCCCAGATGTCAGCTCAGCAACAACCTTCAAGCAAAAAGATGAAGATTGGCAACAGTTGTTAGATCAGGGCCAATCTTCCTCACCAAAAAAAAGAGAAGTTAATCGATGATGAATTTTAAAACAATTAATTAGATTAATTTTAATGCTAGAAGAGACCTCAAAGGCCATTCAGTACAATGTTTTAAATGCAAACATTGAAGCTTAAATAGATTACATGACTTAGATAACTCCTTACCCAGGTAATTAGTTAGTGGCCAAAGAGAAGGGAAAGGGGATGAAAGGAAAAGGGTTAGAATGTGGCAGCAATTCTGTTCTTTTTCATCAGACTCATTTAACCTTTTTACTCTACTATAGGTGAAAAAACTATTTTCCGACACTCTCCTCCCTATATTCTTTTCTACTCCCATTGCTGAGAGATGAAGAAATGAAGATGGGGCAGAGGGTGCATACTGAAGTTAAAACTTCCCCAAATAGTCTAGAATTTAATTTATATTTCTTATAGTCTTTCTACTAATAGAAGCATCTCCCAATTTATACATATTTTAGGTCATAAAAGATTGTTAACTATTTTGGGTAACTTGGAATATATAGGAGAGATTAGATTTCCTAAGCAGTGCACAAAATTCTGGTGGTTTAATCAGGGTAAGAGCAAGTAAAAAAATGAAATGAGAATTAAATGAGAAAACTGTACCTTTATTTTGAATTATGGTTTTAGAAAATAACAGCAATGCCCATCCTTGTAACTTCTTCCCTTATAGAACATGAATTACTAAGCAGGGGATCACTGACAGACACAAATATCCTAAGACTCAGTGTAGATTCTATTTAAAGATATGGACAGATATTTGTCTGGGTAGAAATTTCATAGCACTCATCAGATTCTCAAATGTATCTGTGATCCAGAAAAGGTAAAGAACCACTTCACTAATGGTTTCCAATGTTGTTGGGATAAATTGCAATTCTTTAACAGCCAAGGCCTTTTGCAAATTCATCCCAATATCCCCTCCGAACCATACCTCCCACCACTTGATACTAGAAATTTTCCAGTAGAGCCAGGCCTGTGAAATCTTGACTGACTGAGCATGTTCTAGTTTTTCCTTCCGTAAGAACATTGATTTTCTAATATTCACACAACTTAGAATTCTATTCTCAAATACTTTTCTTACATCTAAACTCAAACCACCATTTAAGACTCCCTTCAGCCTCCAAAAACTTTCTTGGGGCCGGCCCAGTGGTGCAGCGGTTAAGTTAGAATGTTCCGCTTCTTGGCGGCCCGGGGTTCGCTGGTTCGGATCCTGGGTGTAAACATGGCACCGCTTGGCACGCCATGCTGTGGTAGGCATCCCACATATAAAGTGGAGGAAGATGGGCATGGATGTTAGCTCAGGGCCAGGCTTCCTCAGCAAAAAGAGGAGGACTGGCAGTAGTTAGCTCAGGACTAATCTTCCTCAAAAAAACAAAACAAAACAAAACAAAAGTTTCTTGACTTCTTCAGATTTTAGAAAACCTTATATCTTATTATCTGTATTTTTCACGTTTAGAATTTATTTAACTTGTTATGATGTATGCATTTTTTTCCTCACTGGGTTTAAAATCTTTATCGGATAAGAACTACATCTTACCATCCTTTGCGTTTTCTCAATTACCAAGTAAAATGATATTCACATAGTATGTTCTCATCCATTCTCTGGTATAATCAACAAATATTTATTGAGCTTCTATGGATCAGGCTGAGTTTCTAGAGGTGAAAAAAACTGGCAAAAATATTTTATATTCTATATTCTAGTGACAGACAGATAAATAGACAAGATTAATTAAAATATATATTATGTTAAATAGTATCAACAGCTAATGAGAAAAATATAAAGCAATTAAGATGGATAGGAAATGAGTATATGTAAGTAATTTGGGAGTGACTAATTTTAGATGGAGAGAGGGCAGGGAAGGACTCACCAATAATGTGACTTTTGAGTAAAGACCCAGAGGAAGTGGAGGAGTGAGCCATGTTGATGTCTGGGGGAAGAGAGTTCCAGGTAGAGGGAATAGCAACTGCAAATGCAGGAAACTATCTAACCTATTTGAGGAATATGAGGAGAGAGGCGAAAAATAAAATCGTAGAGTTAATGGGGGAGCCAGACCATGTAGGGCCTTGTAGGTCACAGTTAAATCAGTGAATTTTACTCCCCCGGTAGCAGGGATTTGAGAAGAAGATTATGATGAAATACTTTAACAGAGCACTCTGCTAGCCCTGTGAGGATAGATCAACAAGGACAAGAGTGGGAGTAGGGGAGCAGTAGAAAGCTAAGGCAGTAATCCGTGCAAGAGAAAGTGTTGGTTTGGATTAAGGTGATGGCAGTGAGAATAGTGTTAAGTGGTCAAATTCTGGATATATTTCCACCTGAGTGTGGTATGAGAGTGAAAGGGTCATCAAAGTTGACTCCAAAGTTTCTCATCTGAGCAACTGCCAAATTTGAACTTGTCATTGATTATTGAGGAGGGGAGAACTGCAAGAGAACTGAGTGGGTTTGGGGAGTGTGTTGGGGATGAATATCAGAAGCCCAGTTTTGGATACTTGAGTCTTGTGATGACTCTACATGGAGATACTGAGTAAGCAGATGAATCTAGAGTCTGGATTTCAGGGAAGAGGTCTGGGCTAGGCTTATAAAATTGGAAGTTTCCAGCAAATGACTGATATTCAAATCCATAAGATTGGATGAGATTAACACATTTTTGTTGCTTGGATAAGGTAGAATAACTTCTCCTTTGTTTTCTTCAGGATTTTCAATTAAAATTGTGACTTGTTTAAATGAGAAATGTTATGGAGGGGTAATGAAGAGTAAGACTCAGGTCTTAAGGACTATGGGCATCCGTTGTCAGTTAAAAATCAGAATTGAAGTGAATCTCATGAAACATTCTAGATTGATTTATACTTGTCTTTATGTGTGTCTGTTTCAGGCCAGACCTGTTTGATTGGAATAGTGTGGTTTGCCAGCAGTCAGCCACACAACGACTGGAACATGCATTCAACATTGCCAAATATCAACTAGGCATAGAGAAACTACTCGATCCTGAAGGTTGGTACTTTTCTGGACTACCACTGTTTTTTGTATAGATTAGTGTTTGTCATCTCAGATTTAACATTTCCACAAACTAAGCACAAAATAGAAACTATGCATTACATGTTTTTCTATATTCTAGGTATATTTAAAGTGTTCTGTCTTCTTGCAATATATTATGAATTGTCGTATATGATTTTAGTTCTCAAGATACCAATATCTAAAACTAAAGTATAAAACTTTAGGAAAAAACCCAAGCCTTTAGAATATATATGCCTCATGGATGAAGCATACTACATTTAGAGTGCATTGACTCCAAATAATTATAACAAGTTCCTGTTTTGCTTGTTCTACCAAGAGATTTGATAGACTAATCAGCTATAATTAATTAGCCACTCTTGCCAATTTCATTCATATACTCTATAAAAGGCAACATGGTTTACTGTTTAAATCAGGAAATTTATTCCTGGCACTGCTACTGTTATAATGTCACTCTGGGGGAAGTCCTCTATTGGATGGTTATTCATTTTCTGCTTCTTTAGTTGAGAAGCAGCACTGTATTTATAATTTTATTATATTACACTTAAGTAAATTTCATCCTTATCTCTGGTGCTGCGTAGTCATACCTTCCAGACACATGGATTCGAGGGATAATGAATCCTGACCTCAGCTTTTCTCTCTAGCCTATGAGGCACTTTTTTGTTTGCCAACTTCTTTGAAATTGCAGACTCTGTTCTCATGTTCTTGAGGTTACCACACTCTAAAACCACAGGTTGGAGGAGCAATGTCAGTGAAATTGATATCTGTGATATAATACAAGCTGATATTTGGGCAAGGGTATATAATTCAGTGGTCTTTGGAATATTGAATCAATTCCAAAAAAGGAGATCCTTGCGAGGTGGTGATAGGTCTCATCAGGAAAAACTCAGAAATAACTCAGAGAATAGCCTTTCACTAGTGAATTTATTGTCAGGCAGAATCTAATCCTCAGTATTGCAGACCCAGAAACCTGATTGCCTTATCTTATTGATAGCAGATCCATATGGTGGTGTGTGTGTATGGGGGCAGTTAACTTTAAACAAGTGCAAAAAATGATGCATTAATCAAAATGGAAATTCAGTCATTTTAAATGAGATATGTAAGTTTTGTAAGAACCAGAATACTCATATTTAATTGACCAATATATTGCTCTTGGTAAGCACACGTGCTTGGGAAGGAAAATTATAACAACGCAAATGTATTCGTGACGTTGGAATCAGATTAAGTTCATTAGAAATGTTTCTTCTCCTTTATGTAACGCATAGCTGAGCACTGACTCCTGTAACCTCTTTTTGTTGCTTCAATAGACGATCAGCATCCCTCTTGCCCCAGGTTAGCTCTAAGGTAGAAATTGTATCAATCATATTTCCTTGTTTTGCACAATGAGGGACGGTTTCCTCACTATTGACTCCTAGTACTGATTTACATGTTTTTTCATACTCCAGTGAGATAGAGAGGGCAGACGTCATGAAAATATGAACTCCAACCCTTGAGGGTAAGAGCTACAGTGTATGAATTTGAGGGATAAGCCCATTAATAGTTTCTTGTTTTTCATTAAACCCACATATCGTAGTCAGTTCCCATTATCTAGGATATGTGCTCTAGTTATTCTTGTGTGTGTCTTATCCTTTTATAAAATAGTAAGAGTATATTTAAAATAGATCTTTTTCTTGTTAAGTGATAAAATGGCTTTTGATCTCTAAGTCCGTCTTTGAATTGAAGTAGGAGTAGCTAAATAGGCATGCATATGATAATCAGAAAGTAGATTGATGAACCTGTAATCAGGTAAGGGCAGTTACATAAATAATGCGGGTTTTTTGCATAAAATAGCTTGATATACCCGATTCCATATGCTCTCCTAAATGGAAAGTGTATGTTGAAATGCACATCATATAGGCTATAGGAACACCATTATAATATCTCAAACCTGACAATTCAATATAAACCAAATATAATATGAAATACAAGCTGAGTAATAGAGATCATACCACTGGTTATGGTTTCATTTTGCCAATAAAATCTTCGATCTGAAAATACTTTTTATTTATGGACTCCCTCCGATTCAAAGAACATTCTGTCTCCTAAAAGGGTTCGTTAAAGTTTATTTATGGCTGTCAATAAGAAGAGGATTCAGCGTAAATCTTATGTTATATTTTTAGATATGTGTCGGTTCCTGCCAGTGTGTTGGGGAAATTCACAAATATGCATTTAAAAATTATTGCTCAGAATTTTTCAAGACATGATTTCAATGATAATTGAAAGGAAAAAATTAACTAAATTATAAGGATTTTTATTTACTGATTTGTTAATCGTAAAAGGCAAAATAGCATCTCTCAGAATCTAAGACTTAGAACGCTCTCTTCAATGTATCTAACAGGGGAGATTCATGGACTTCTTTCATGCCCTGTATAGTAATTACCTTTGAGAAGTTCGTGTTTTTATTTAGCCAAATACTGGTTCTTTAGCTTATGCATGATGATGTCAGCTATTCTCCAAAGCAATTTTCATTTCATATCTATTATGCCCCTGAGGAGGTTAATGAAACATTTTGCTTTATGTTTGGGAAGATTTTTATTATTGGGGAATTGAAGTTATATTTGACTTAAGAAATACCTGCCAAAAATGTTTTTAGAATTTTAAACATATGCTTTATTGATTGAGTTGATTTATAAATTAAAAAGTCATTGAAATATAATTTGGAGGTTTTCACATCTTGCATGTATCGACTTTGGTGTGCTTTTTTTGGCCTTAACTGGTGTTTTGAGGCCTGAGGCTTGGTTTTAAGTGGAATTGCCTTTTAAAATGAGTAGCAATAGGCATTAGCATAAGCAATTTCAGGAGCTGTTTCTGATGTGTTTAAATGTTAACATATGCAAAAATAAGTACTACTAGGGTAAGATTATTTAATAATTGATGCATCTTTATGCCCATAGATATAAAAGGTTTCCCTCCTTTGAAATATATCCTAGTGTGAATTGGGCTATTCACTTTCTACCACGATTTCCCTATAAGACATGCATTGTACGTGCATTGTGGGTTTCATATATACATTGTTTGCTTCTCTGAGTTTCAAACTAATTGGTTTGTCAATCCACACAACACTTTATCCATTAAGAGAATGCTTTGTCAGCTTTGCCTTGTGAATAACAAAGTGAAGATGTTTTTCTTAAAGGAATCAAAAAGTCGAGGATAAAAAATTGTGCTGGTTCTAGATGACTTTTGCATATTACTGTAGTAAGTCATTTCCATTTGGGATATGCAATATGATGTGGAAATGCCCTCACTTTTTTTTACCAAGGTGACTTTAGAATGAAAAATGAATAAGAGTCGAATTTGGCAAACACGATGGTTTGCAAGAAATATTTGTAACCTCAAAATGACATTTACGAATCAATTAGTTTGGTTTTAATCCACTTCCTTTTAACTTCATGAGTATGGTGACACAGATTCTATTTTCTGCTTGACTAATCCCTGCATCACTCTTCGGTTGTTTTTCGAGCCTACTTTTCCAAGAATTAGCTCTGCCTTTTGGAGAGTTTTGCTTTTGAAATGAATGGTCTTAGGCTTTTAACTTTGCAGGCATACAGTTTATTAGTCTCTAAAAAAATATTCAAGGGAAAATATATAGCATTTGTTATAAAAGAGAAGAGTGTCTTTGAGGCCTCTTATTTTGGGTTTGACATCAATTGTTTGAGCAAGCGGTGCTGTTTTCTTCTATCTTTGTTCCAGAAATCACATTTTTTTAATAGCTTTTTTTTTTTTAAAAGACTGGCAACTGAGCTAACATCTATTGCCAATCTTTTTTTTTTTCCTTCTTCTTCTTCTCCCCAAAGCTCCCCAGTACATAGTTGTATATTCTAGTTGTAGATCCTTCAGGTTGTGCTACGTGGGACGCCGCCAAAGCATGGCTTGATGAGCAGTGCCATGTCCACACCCAGGATACAAACCTGTGAAACCCTGGGCCACCGAAGCAGAGTGCTCGAACTTAACCACTTGGCCAGGGGGCCGGCCCCCCAACCATCACATTTTGATACCATAACAATAAGAAATATTAATAAGTGGTCTACACTAAGTTAAAATAGAGTAAAACCATACCAACTCAGAAGGATGTTGTTAACTTAAATAACTAGAACTTTTTATGGACATGCACACTCATTTCATATAATTTAGATTGATTTTTTCTAGAACCCATTGTAGAATAGCTTTGTTTTCAGAAAATGTGATGAGATCAGAATATATTGATGTTCCTTATGTGTATATTTCAACTAGAGATTATTGTAAAAATCTCAGGCTCTTTAGAGAAAACTCTCTGTGGTACAAAATGTTCTTTTTTCCATATATTAAAAGGTGTTTTAATAGTACATATGTGAATAAAAAGTGGCCATTGCCTTTTTGATGACAAAGTACTTTTACAAAATATGTCTTCCTTTGTACCTTTTTGTGTTATTGATTTATATCATTATCTCTGGCAGAGATTCTTTAGAGATATTGCAAGTTGCTATCATCTAAAAGTGAATCCTGAGTGTCTTGGAAGAACAGTTCTTAGTCTAGTTATTCTGCTATGGAAAATAGAAAGTATCATCATCTCCTTATGTAGACATAATAATAGCAAGATAATGTTCCTATCATATCAGCAGGAGACCATTTTTCCAGGGTTTCTTTTTTAAAGAAACATTGCAGTTTGATCATTAAAACCAAATTATGTCATTTAATAATGTTAAATGTAATAATGAAAATATTTAATTTTGAACTTCAGTGGATTGAAGTTGAAATGAGCAAAGTAAAGATGACAATATTGTATTAGCTAAAGAATTGGATACATTAGTAGATTTAGTGTTGCCTTTTCATTTGCTTAATGTATATTCAGTACAACCTTTTAGTAAAGGAATTTTGGAAACACTGTATTAAGTAATTTAAATATATACTTTTAATAGCATTGCATAAAACAGAGATTAGCATCTGTACATAATGAGGGTTTAGGAAAATGGATGGCTGAGGTAGAAGGCCAGAGAAATGTGATTAACATATTCCCAGCCTGCTTATCATTAGAGTAAAGGTCCTTATTAGAATATCCTTGACTATTTTTAGGTTTTTATCCTGAACCTTACTTTTTTTACACTTCTCTTCTCCATGGGAGGACATGTTGCATAACTAGTCTTGACTATCCACTGCCACTTTAATATACTTTAATGCTTTTGAGTTAAAGATGACTTTACCAGAGTATCTGCAGGCATTCTCAGATTTATCATTGCTACTATAGAAAAAACATCTGTAAGGGACAATGAGGCAGTACTTTGTACATGAAAGTAACACATAGCAAAATGAATAAATGAATTTTCTACATGGGCAAAAGGTTACCAATAATAGTAAACAAATATTATATTAATGTAGAAATGAGGATAAAGATATTGTATTAATATGGTGATACAGATCATTATATTAACTTTAAGATGTTATAGTTGCAATCTCCTGTTTCCTGATGGAGAACTTTTAAATTGCTTGTCACAAGAGAAATTTTAAAAAAATGTTAATGCATACTTCCTACTAACCTGAGAAGCTGACAAAGGCGTATGAGACACAGAGAGACAGAGAATGAATTTAGTATCTCTTTTTGATATCCTTTCTTCCACATTATTCTCAGTTCAGATAACATAGAAAACTGAAGATTTTCAGGACAATTTGAACCAATCAGTAGTAAATTGAAGCAATTTTTGTTCTGCTGATCCATTTCAGTCGTTTGACTGAAATAATTGGATATAACTGTCCCAAATTCACCCACTTAGACAACAAGGAGACCTACAAAACATTAAAAATGATATCTGCGTGTGTACATGGCCTGAATTTACCCTTTGTACCATAATTTGGCATTTTCTACTGATCTTTCATGTTCTTTTATAATTTATCACAATTTTGACTTCATGGAAATCAGTCAGCCAATTTATATGTTTTATCTCTCCTAGGAGTGATTTGTTAAAATAAAATGAATATTATTCTTTGCTATCGTTAAGTAGTGTAGTTTCTCGCTTGATTGTGGAACTTAAATAATGAAATATAGTCTAATCATGTGATTCAAGATTTGCATTGTGGATGAGGTTCTATACCCAACATGTTCAGAAGCATTTGAGTATAATCCTTGCCTGGATAAGCGGGAATCTCTTTTCAGTTACTTTACCAGGATGATTTTTACAACTGGTTTTTATTTAAGTGGGGGAAATGTAACATCCTAGGCCTATATAGTGGCAATAAATGTTATTGAATGACTGACAGGATGTCTATTGTTTAACATAAATATCTTTAAACACTTGGAAAATGCATCTCAATTATTACGTTTAACATAAATATTGCTTAAACAATTGAGAAGTGCATCCACCACGTTCCAATGCTGAACAATATATAATAGATATTTTGTGGAATGGTGTCCCCAGGTGTATCATCACTAGGAGTCCATTAGACTGTTAAGGAAAATATATTAGAAAAAATATTTGTTGCTCCTTTCTTATTGACTTCAATAAAACTCAGCTATGAAATAATAAATGAGATACTAGTAAGTTTGAATAAAGTGTTCCATAGTTGATCTCTGTGATATTTATTTATCATAGAAGGGTGTAGCCTTAAGCAAAAGCATTTTGAATATTTAAATAATGATAGAAAGTGATAGTGAAATGGCATAAATAGTTTCAAAATTTCTATGAGGTTTTAATTAAATCAATGATAATGTTTGAAAGTAAAATATATATTACTTATAGTTGGGGCACTTTTATTCGTTTCACTGTCTTCAAAATGGAATTAACTGTGTTTGATAAAAGTATAGGAGATATCACAGAACTTGAAAATGAACATCTGAAAACCTTAAAGCCGAGTACTAGGAAAATGGATATCCAGTTGGTACAAATGTTTTCTGATTAAATAATTTCTCTATAAAAATGCATGGGCAATTTAGCAGCTGGAATAGAAATATGAGATGACAGTGTATTAGTTTACAATAATATTTGGGGAAAATAATAATGAACCGGGGTCTTGGTTGATACCATTTAATTCTTATAAGAGGATAGTTTAATTCTCATAAAAATGGGCTTTAATCCTTGTAAAAGAGACCAGAAGCTTTACAGTAGCCTTGTGATTATACTTAAAAATAATAAACCATACTCTTAGATTTATTGTCTTATGGCAAACTTGTGGAGTTAGTGGGTCATATGCTGTCCACTTGAGAGATGAGAAAACTGTTACAGCTATTAAGTGTTCAAGGTTATTGTGTATTATTAAAATTTAATAAGGTAGTTGAAAACTAGTGTTTTTACTTTTTAGAAAAATAATCAATTGTTCTACAGTATCATTCTTGTGAGATAGTTTTTCATTGTTGCTAAATAAACTTCTACCTTAAATCAGAGGACAGTTTCCCCTAAAAATATTTTTCTACCCTTTTTTTTTGAGGAAGATTAGCCCTGAGCTAACTGCTGCCAATGCTCCTCTTTTTGCTGAGGAAGCCTAGCCCTGAACTAACATCCGTGCCCATCTTCCTCTACTTTCTATGTGGGATGCCTACCACAGCATGGCTTGCCAAGCGGTGCCATGTCCGCTCCTTGGATCCGAACGGGTGAACCCTGGGCCGCTGAGAAGCGGAACGTGTGAACTTAACCACTGCACCACCAGGCCGGCGACTATCATTAGTGATATCAACTCAAATGTACAAGGTTCCTTTGGTAAAATATAATTAAAATTTAAGTAGGACGACCATGCTCTAGGAACTTTACATAATTTAACCTATTTGTTTTACCCAATAAGTCTAGGGCAGTTTATCCTTATTTTATAGATGGGAAAACTGAGGCTTAGAGAGCTTTACTAAAACCGAGATCACCCAACCAATAGATAAATGAGCTGGAATCAAATCTGGGTTTCTCTCTTCTCAGAGTCCATGTTACTTTTAATAGGACTTCCCAATAAAATCACATGGGGAGCTTTATGAAAACATTGGGGTCAGAGCAGAAATTCTGATTTCATTGGTCTGAAGTGGGGTCTTGACACCAGCAATTTTTGAAAACTCATCAGGTGAGGCTATCATATAGCCAAGGTAAAAATAGCTGCAGTAAAATAATTATTTCCATGAGATACGCCTTTTTAGAGGATGAAACACAGAATCTGTTGTCCCACGGTTTGTTCAGGCCTCTAGCATTTTCTTCCTCAAGAGGTGACTAAGCCTGCTGTTCAAATCTTCAATTACTGGAGCATTGCTTATTGCTAACAGTCCTGTCGTTAATGAGAAATGGTTCATCCACCAGATAAAGTAGAAATAGACTAGCTGTCACGTAAGACTGGCTACCAAGACGTTCTCTTTAGGATTAAGGGACTTGCCTTATCTCCTCTCTGCACAGCTTTCTCTCTCTCCATCCCTTCTTCTGTTTATTACTTCACAGACGTGTTTGTAATAGAATGATGCTCTCACTCAAACGCTGATTCCACCAAAGGGTTGTCCAGGACAAACTGTGTGCAGAGGTGGTCCCTGACTCTTCGTCCTTTTATTTGTTTTCCCTTTTTCACATCCTCTCTCACTTTGATCCTAATTAATATCGCTGTGCCCTGTCATCAGGGTTTTGATGATCCCTTTTTCAGCCAGTAAATATCTCTTTCATTGGCACAGCTGATAAAGCCTCTGATTCCAGAGGAATTTTTAAGAATAACTAAGGGATAATAAAATAAAAGTAAAGAAAAAAAATTAAAATGACAGTAAAATAATTTTTTCAGAATACAAGTTTTGATCCTATAAATTCATTTAAAAGAAGCACATGGCTTTAGTTAGCTTCATTATCTCTGACATTAATGCCACAAATAGGTTGACTTTAATCACAAATCATTTATCTAGGATTAATTTTGTTAAACAGTCTGTATTTCAGCCAGATATATGACTTTTAGTGACTGGATATGATGGTCATTGGAGCCTGTGATATCACTGTAGTTGTGAGTGGAGCAAATTGGCAGTTATACTCACAGATGCAATAGAATTTAATCTAATACTACATTTATTTCCCTGTATAGAAGGATACAAGGTAGGAGATGGTTGTCATGGAATCTTTATGTCATTGGATGGCCCACAAGTAACCGATATACATGTGTTTGCCCCTCATCCAAATGCTAAGCATATGGATGTCGAGGACAAGAGCCAAGGTCAGTCAGTGTGGGCCACTTGACACAAAGAAGCTGCAGCCTTGATTTCCCGCCAGTATTTAATACCATTCTAGTTACAGAGAATAAAGACCTGCTTGTACTTCACAGCCCCACCCCCACGCTTGTCTAAGAGTAGTTCTACCTGGCAAACAGAAGAGACACAACGTTCTACAATTTTCTTAACTCTGTGGTTCTAAGGAAACAAGATTCTCTGGTCATTTTCCCAGGCAAGCTTAGAGTAGCCTTGGCCTGATTTTAAGTTTTTATTCAAAGAGCCAACTAGCCTTGGGTTGAACTCCTGTTTTTGCCTGAAATTAGTTATATGGCACTGGGAAACTTTCTGAGCCTCAGATTTGCTCATGTGCAAAGTAGAATCGATGATATCTACCTCATACAGTTACTGTGAGAATATTAAGTAGTACCAGTAAAGTGTTTAGCCTGTAATATGTGTACAGAAGCAGTAGCTAAAGTATGTGTCAAGTGCCTGGAATATTGCAGAAATTAAGTGTTACTTCCCTTTCTAGTCCTCTAAACTTATCTTAATTAGGGGGAGCTGATCTTCCAAATTATTTTGCCTGACTCTAGGATAAATGCAGACTCTCTCCAAATTAAATAATTCCCATTTTAAATCTTACCATTCTTCCTGTGACCTTCATGCTCATTCCAGTTTCCTGATCTGAGGGATATTGCTGGTTTACAGCTGGATTTCTGGGTGGTAGTGCTTGACATCCTTGAGCTCCAGAGTATAATCTAATACTTCACAGCAGACTTGAACTACATCTTGAATTCCTCAATGATGACGTGACACATACCCACAGAGTCACAGTTACACTCAAGATTTTTAACAAGTCTCCTGAAGGCTGGTTCATAATTGTAATAATTTATTCCTGCAATTGTCACAGTATTTATAAGATACTAATTAGCACACTTGCAAAATATAAGGAGTTGTTCTTCTGCGACCATAACTTGATTTAACAATGTGTGGGTGGTTAAACTGGTTCCCAAACATTTCAGAAAAACTCTTGTCTTCTGAAACCAGGAGTAGCATTTGAATGGAAATGTTGATGTGATCTGGTGTAATATTTATTGAACGTTTATAAGTACTGGGCACAGTAACACTCTATAAGTATAATTTAATTTTATTCCTACAACAATCCTAGGAGGTAGCACTATTATTATGCCATTTACAACTAAAGAGTTTAAGTGACTTGCCCATATCACTTAATGAGTTGAAGTTGAGATTCCCCGCTTGTGACAACTACAGAAAATAATTGTAATGTAGAATATTCTGTCCTCTTTCCTGAATTTTTTCCTTTGCATTCATTAAAAAGTTACTCTCTTTATTGCAAGGCTAATTGACTTTGTTTTAAAGTGGAGGGACATCAATCAGTTGATTCCAAATATGCTGGAAATAAATGCAAAAGTCTCACAAACTAGAGCCAGACTAAGAGAGAGACTGTATTCTGTCTTTTTTTACTATGATGTCTCCCTCAGAGGATAGTTAAATAATTAATCACAGTGGAAGATTGTTTATAAATCCTGCAAGTTTGTGATCCTATCCAAGCCACGCTAAAGTTATCAAAGGGAAACACTAACCAGTTATGAATATATTCCCTTCTGCTCTCTCTCGGTTAACTCTAGAAATAGAAAGAGATGGCAAAAACATCACTTATAGTATGCAAAAACATTTCACTATCTCAAATATTTCCTCAATCAGCTTGTGATGTGAACATCTCTTACCTAGATTGGAATCTCAAAAATATGGATTAACAAAAAAAGAGAGAGAGAGAGACAGGGTTATTATCCTAGGAAGGACTAAGTAAAATGTGTTTTACCTATCCTTGAATATCTAAGTTTCTCCGTATGACACATTTCTTTGCATGGATTTATTGTTTGAACCAGTTGAGAACTTGGATCTGCATAGAATTAGTTGGGCAAGTGAACACCTTGGAGAAGTATTTTAAAAGCTGTTTCATTAATGTTCTATCAGTAGAGACACTGTAGTGAAAGCATTTAAAGTGGAATGAATGCACACACATGCCTCAGGGAAAGGAGTGGATCTTTTGAGATCTCTTGAGAACTGTTTTAATTTATTTAAAGTTAATACTATTCAGTGGCACGAGTATATGGTGATGCCCTTGATAAATGCACCTCATGTCACCTGCAACGTAATAGTAGACTATGATCCTGTCGTAATTGTTAATCAAGGGGAGTCTGAGCATAGACAGCAGAAGATAAGGAAAGACTGGCCTAGGACAATAAGAATCATCGAATACTTGGGTATTTGGAGAAACTTGATGCCGGAACCAGTTAAAAAAAGGCTAAAAAAAAAGGACAAATGCCACTCATTTCAAAATATTATGAATAAATTTTAAAATGAATAAGATATAAGCTCCTGGATAAAAATTAAATAATTGTATGCAATTTTCTCTGTACTATCGTATCTCCAATTTTTCTTCCACCAAAACATATAAGTACTGCATGCAAAAAATGAGAAAAAATAAAGAATAAAATACAGAATATTAAGGAACTAGGAGATAAGAAATTAGTCTTTAAATTTTCACAGCACAAGTAAATCTACTGTTTAAAATATTGTAGCAAGATTTCAGTAATATATGATATAAGTTTTCTATTAAATGATAGTATCTGTGTATTCATAGTAAGTGGAAACATATTTTAAGCAAAAAAAAAAGTTTTGCAAAAGGAGAAAATGATAGCTCCCCCATTCTTCTTCACCTTAATCTTAATGTTACTGGTGAAGAAAATGGCAGTTAGAGGTAACAAGTGCTTGAAGGAATGTCCTCATCCGTTTAATGTAATCTTTCCTCAGATTGATCTAGAGGCACTGAATAACCGTAATAATTCTGAGAACTCTAATCTTGCAGAAGGAATGGAAGCTTTTAAAATTAGAATTTATTATCAGGCCTAAACATTGGTTACTTATATAAGCCAATTCCATCATTATTATAGAGCAATATTATTTTAGTTAATGTGTCTTTTACTGCATTGAATGCATATGGATTAGTCTAAAAATAAAAAAGAATGATTTTGTAGAGCTCAAATGTTGGTCAGGTGGCTAGATAGACTTGGATTTTTTTTCCAATGAGTGGATTTAACTACACCACTAATAAACTAGAAATTTTGGAGTCCTTGCTTCTAATTCTAACATTGTAATTTGTTTCAGACATTAAAAAAGCTTTTTAAATTTATTTGCTTCAGGGTCATTATTTTATCAAGTAGAAATTCATTTTAATTCATCAAACACTTATCAATTGACAATTTTGTGTAAGAGTGCTATATACTCCAAATGCGTAAAAAAGAAAAAGAGGTAGAATGTCCCGAGGAATTGACAATTCATTATGAGACAAAAGCAAGAACGTAGGTAACTATTATACCTGACTGAATGTGATCTAATCCCCACAAATTAATTAACATGTAGTAGAATATTTTTAAAATTGTGAAACATGTTTGGGAACAGTGTCCCTGTCTAATAAGTGACCAAATGTTTATGCTGAGTGAAAATGTGGTTGCGTCATAATCTTTTAGATGGGGTGTTAAATAAAGCAGAACTCGCTGGATCTGTATAATTGTCTGTATTCGGCTTCCCTAGTTTTATTCACTGGATTTAAATGCATAAATCTATAAATAGTGAAGGTGATTTTGGAGCAGGAACCTAACCTGCTGTTCTATTTCCTTATTTCTTTCAAAGTCCATTGATTTCTTAAATAATAAAGTCCTTCACAATTTGGAATAAGGCTTAATAGGCATTGCTTTCCCTTTAACATATGTGATTTCTAGTAAGAAGTTCTGGATTTTTTCTCTCATGTTTAAAGCTGTTCATGAGGACTGGGGCATGAGATAACTTGGACAAAAGTCATAAATTCACATGTGCACACACACGTATGCACACACACGTACACGTGTGCACACACACAGACACACATAGGTTGAGCAGTGCATTTTTAAAAGTTAAACCCAGTGCTATCATTCACTTCCAACATGAGAAAAAGCTCTTTAAACTGTTTTAAGTCAACATTTATAAGAGAAATTGGCTTATAATACACCTCGGGTTCTTAACCTTTTTGAGAGCTGTAGAAAAGCTGCTTCTCTATAAAGGTAACATATATTGCCAATAAAATATATAAGGGAGGGCATCTACTTATAAAACTCAAAAAACGATTTAGTAGGAACAGTTGTTTTATTAGCCTTCTGCTCTTTAATGACTGAGACCATCCTGGGGCTGTTTAAAAGATGATTTAATTTGTCCTCTAAACACATGGTTGAGTTCAGGGTGTTTCCTTTTTTTCCATGAATCAACCATGTCTGCGTTGACATTAAGGGCATAGAGCAGGAATCTTTGTAATAATAAATCAGTCTTTTAAATTACTTCAAGTTGGTAATTTAACCAGCTTTAAACATGGATAAAATGAACTATGAGAACTATTTGTAATAAAATAGTCCATCAATTTACTGCTTCAAAATTAAAGCTTATTTCAAATGTAATTTTAATGTAAACTGTATCTGAATATAAAATTCTTATGCAATATTCTGTATCACTATCTTATGTTCCTCAAGAAAATGATCATTTGAACAAATATCTTCGTAGAGATAGCCTCTTCCACCTTTCCCTAGACCAGTAGGTGGTACCATCATCTACTCACTCAGTTGCTCAAAGCAAAACCTGCAAATCATCTTTGATTCCGTAATCCATATCATCCCTAAATTTCAATCCATCATGATGTCTAGTAAGTTATACTTTCAGAATGTATCATTAAGTCTTTGGTACCACCGCACCTTTACAGCTACCACCCTGGTTCTAGTTTTCTCGTCTCTTTCCTTGACCACAGGAAGAGCTTGCTAACTGCTAGCCTTACTTTTACTCTGGCCCTACCTCCAATCCCTTTTATACACAGCATCCAGAGTGATATTACCACGATTCAGGGCCCTAGCACTTGCTGTTCCAATTGTCTGCAATGCTTTTCAGTCACTCTGCATTTCACAGAATAAGACATTACTGCATTAGAATATGATATGTATGGTCTGAGGATTTTTGTCTTCAAAATTTGTTCTGTTGATGATTTTTATTCATTTATTTAATATTGTTTAGTACAATATTAACAAAGTAAACAAGAGTATTGGTCCTTCACATGTTTAACTTTGATTGTATCAGTGATATTCAATGCAATAGAAGGCTCCACAACTTTCCAGGAAGAATTAATTCTGACTTACATTTCAATCAAGTTTATCCCTACCACAGTACTCCTGGGTTATCACAGTATTGTTGGTAGTTGTAGACTTGTCCAGTTGTCTGATAGATGGCAACTTCCTCATGTGCAGGACTCATGCTTGTTCACAGCTGAACTCCAGGAGCCTAAAAGAGTTCCTGCTTTTTAGTAAGTGTACAATAAATGTTTATTGAAGCCATGAGTTTTAAATTAATAGATTACGTGATGGAGGGAGGGCTAGTAATGTGTCTGAAGACCAATTCAGGATTTTAAAGTTCTACGTGGGATTGATCATATAGGCTATCATCAGGCTGATAGGTTAAATTCACTGATTAATATAAGGAATTAATAATATTGAGAAGCGACTAAGTGGTCAGTATTCCAGTATTGGAATTGTTATTTGAGTTCTACCTCATATTTTTCCTTCTTTTTATTGGCTCAATTGTTGTCTGCTAAAGCTGGAAAAAGGTCTTCCTGATTATCTTACTTCATTTAAATAAAAGAATACCGGTGAAGGTGATTTTTAAAATTAAAATATTAAGTATGCTAAATCGTAGACCTTAGGTTTGATTTACGAGAAGCTGCATATGGATCTTAAGAAGTATGTAAAATAATTTATCCCTAAGTTAAGTGATAATCATGTGTGTTATTGTGGAATAGGCTATCATAAAGTACCAAACTTTATCTAAAAAGGAATAATAGCACATCTCATAAAAGAGATTAAGTGATTCTGTTAGGCAGAAGAATGCTAGATTGTAGTTGGGAATTCCATATATGATAGAAAAGTTGATAAAGAGATGGAGATGCAGATGAGAGAGAGGACAGAAAGCTTTGTTTCTGGAGTAGTTTCTATGTGGATCATATAATATTATAAAAATCCTTTTGGTAATTTCTATAGTAAAAATCAATTGTTCCAATTAGAAACATAAAATGCATTTTGTCTCAATGGATTTCATTATTGCTGTTTACACTTAAACAATACACACTGCTCTAATTTTTAGGTAAGTGTATGCACTATGAGGAGAGAGCTATATAAATGTACAGATCATGATTTATGTGAAAAAATTATGTGGTGCTTGTAGAGGAGAAGATATATTACAAGTGATTTCTTAGATAAAATGTAAGTGACCGTATATTTAAACTGAAATACAAATTGGGATGTATAATTATAATTTAAATGTTTTCTCAAAATTACTTTTGAATGGGACATAAATAATCTATAAAACCTATGAATAATTTTATTTCAAAAGATAACTTTAAAGAATGTCAGTTCTTATGCTAACAAAGTACTTGAGCATGTAGATGATTTGTTAAACATTTTTAAAATTCCATGAAAATGGAATGTGCAACAAAGAATACTTTGCAGCTATCAAAATATCTGAATGGAAAAAAAAAAGCAAAAGCAAATGAATATAAATGTTATGTGTCACTGTGTCTGAGCAATATTTTTCATGGTTCCAAACCAGTAGTGATTTCCTTGTGTAGAGTTAAATCAAAAATAAATGGCGAGGAATAGGATGACTTTCATTTGAAACTCAGTTTCTTGGAACTTTATGAGCTACTGTGCCACCTATCAGTGGAATAATAAAATAATTCATATATCACCAATTGGCTTAAAATATCCATTTTAGTTCAGTCAAATTTACTACAATAGCCATTTCACAAAAATAGTTTGTGGCCCTAAAGATATTGCATGCTTGGAGATACTAGAAAAGAATTACATCATAGACCAAGTGAAAACTAGGTACTAGATGCAACTTTTATTTTTTTGTCTACAGATTTAAAACCCTCTGTGGTCGATAGAATAATAACTCCCTGGAGATGTCCACATCCCAATTCCTAGAATCTGTGAATATGTTATGTTACATGGCAACAAAGAATTAAGGTTGCAGATGGAATTAAGGTTGTTAATTAGCTGACCTTAAAACAGGGAGATTATCCTGGGTTATCTAAGTGGGCCCTATGTGGTCACAGGGATACTTAAAAGTGGAAGAGAGAGGCAGAAGAGTAGGTCAGAGTGATGCAATTTGAGAAAGACTACACCCTCTGTTGCTAGCTTTGGAGATGGAGGAAGAGGACCATGAGCCAAGAGATACAGGAGGCCTCTAGAAGCTGGAAAAGGCAAAAAAAAAAAACCCGCTGATTCTCTCCTGGGCCCTCCAGAGAGGAACACAGCCCTGCAGACACTTGACTTTAGCCTAATGAGACCCATGTTGAAGTGACCTACTTAACTGTGAGATAAATTTGTGTTGTTTTAACACACTAAGTTTTAAGGAATTTATTACTGCAGCAATTGAAAATTAATACAGCTTCCGTAGGGGTTTCTGCTGTCCAAATCTTGGCTTAGCTGACCTGTTGTATTACCTGTTTGGCTTTGGGGCTGGCTGAATTCCCCTCAATTGGAGTAATCCAGCAGTGCTCATCTCTGCAGGGATCAGGAGCTAAATCACAAGAGGTACCGAGGGAGAAGCTTCTCCCCTCACTCTAGACCCAAATTCTTATTTCTTTTGCCAGAACCTGCTATTTTGAAGGATGATTGACAGCAGGAATTCGCACTCTCTTCAGGGGAAACTATTCTGCACCTCTGAGCTTGCAGTGTCTTATGACAATTATATGAAAAAGCAATAGTCAGTATATCCCATATATTCTGTCATTCACTTTTAATTAACAATATCAACTACCAAGTGTATGCTGAATGACGTTAAGCCCAGGTCTCTTCCATAGTCTCTTTTCCAGTAATGATCAAATGCATATCTCCTTCCAGAATTCTTGCTAGGATCACTTCTTGTATACTTACACAGGTGTGCACACATACATGTGTTTGTAGTTACGTACACACACACACCCTTCAACACCCAAAATGGAGCAACAATATGCACAGGGCTTAAGGATATCTAATTCCATACTTGGAAAAAGCTTTCTAAAATAAAGCTAATCTGCAGAAAGTAACTGTTCTCACCCTTATGGTAGACTCTATATGAGTCTGCAAAACAATTTGACTCTTTGGGGAAACATCTGAAATTTCTCCTTGGCAAAAAAATGGCTTTGCTTTGTATTTGCATATCTAAATGCTGAATGGAAGGGTAAAATTTTTCCCAGTGAAAAGGTATAATCTGTCCCAAAGTTTAAAATATTTCCAATTCTTTTGGAGAACTGCTTTACTAAAGTCCTAAATTCAGAGTTCTTGGTTTTACTTATTGTAGTCTCCCCACCTGAAATGAAATGTCATTTCCCCCAAATGAATGAAAGAATAATAAGATTAACAAGAAGAATTAGAATGCATGAAGAAGAATATTTAATTCTTATCAGAAACAATCTTGAGTCTTCTTTATTTGAGAGTATGTTTTCTGAGATTCCATGCTTACTTAACATTTTTTGATAAAGTAATAACCATTAATATTTGTTGAGTCTTTAGAACACATTAGCCACTTTCCTGATTATTTAAAATGCATCCTACCATTACTTCCCTAGCTTGATAGGATTTTCTCCCTGAAAATATCAAACTTAACAACTAGGAACTCCCTGTCTAGTCCACAGTCCTGGGTGGAAGATTGTGACCTGGATAAATTAATAATGATGCAAAATAAAGTGACCTAGAAATCTAGCTAATCTTATCAGCATTCGCTTTTAATTGAGAAAGCCTAATTACTCAGATAATTGTGGGGCTTGTTGCTTACTTTTAATTACTGTAAAAAATTAAAAAAAGAGAAATTTATGCTGCTATATATGCTTCATGCCCTATAAAACTGGATATACATTTTTATGACCTATTTAGCTTCATTCACTTTATCAGTGAATAAGATGCAATATAATGTGTTTCTAATTTCATACTACTTTTGTCTGACTTTTTATAACCATAAAACATCAGCTTCATGCACAAGCATGTTTTTGGTTGAATGAGCTTATTTACTTTGTTTAGATAATTAAGCATTGCAGAAGATCAGTGGTTTAGCTTTGAGGTTTCATAAATAGGAAAGCTTGGGGAACAATTTCTCATTGTGCTTGAAACAATTTATTCTGCGTTAATCAGTACACTACCTCAAAGAACTCCTGTGAAAGAATAAATCCAGATTAACTTAAAATGTGCTTGGAATTAGTGTTTTAGTGTAATTTGCTGTGGACTTAAACAGCTTTAAAGGAGAAGTTGTGTCTTATGAATTGTTCTCTTTCCTTCAGGGCTTAGTCCCATGACTTGCATGAAGGGATACTCAGTAAATGTTGATTACATTATTAAAAATCATTTTAATAACTTATTCTAGCAAAATGGAGTAGATAACTATATTTTTGTCACAATCCTGGAACCCTTGCTTCCTAGCAGGCCATTTCTCCTGCTCAGGAATTTCAGATATCCTTAATCGTCACATATCTCTTTCTGATGGCCACTTTATCTTCAGTTGACCTTGCATATGTTGCAAGTGTAAACTGAAGCCCAGAAAGGTAATAAGGATGGAATTAAACTACAAATAGAAATATATAGGTCAGATATGGGGATATGGATAAATAGATTGTGGGAATAGACCAGATGCAGGCTTCTTAAAAGTCAAGTTATTCAGAGAATATAACATTGAAAGCTAACAAACACCACTCATGAGGAGTTCAAAAAGAATAGAAAGGAAAATGGACTCCATCTAATAATTGCACATTTGTCCTGCTTAGTACAAACTCCAAACTTTCAGTCAGTTCTAGTTTTAGCTTATGAATGCGTACTGTAGAAACGTCCAGAAAATCCTCCAGGAAAATGTGATTATCACCCAAAGCTGAGCTTGTTAAACTTATTGAGCAAGGGAGAATACCACTTTCACAGTATCTTCATAGCCTCTCGAGAGAGGAGCATCAGGGAAGGGTACTTACAGAATTTTACACGCTGCACTGGATGTTCTAAGACCGGTCTGGACAAGGATTGGTCAGAACTGGTTAACTAGATGAGTTGCTGTGACAGTCTTGTGGTGTTATCTTGGAACATATGGGTCTGAACAAGTTGCTGTGAAGCCGTTTGAACTTGAACAGTTAGGCTGTGTTGCAAGTGTGGGGTTTCCCTTCCCAAGGTGATTATGTTTGCCGTCGTGGGAAATTATGCTAGGCCCCAGTACTGCTTTGACATAGGGGAATCTACTGGGTCTCAGTTTTTAGATCACTCTGTATTACGTCTTTAGGATACAGAGATGGATTGGAGAGTGATAACTTCGTTTACATACAGTGAGAAAGTCTCATCTCAGACAATTAATGTCCATTTAAAATACCTACTTAGGAACGCTCTACATGTAGGAGTTAAGAGCATAGGCACTAAAGCCACACTATCTTTCTTAGAATCCTGGCTCTGCTACTTACCAGCTGATATGAGCTTGAACAATTTACATAATCAATTTATGCCTCACTTTTTTAATTTGCAAAATGTCAATAATCATAAATGGGTTAATGTATCTGAAATACTTATAATAGTATGGTACCCAGTAAGGGTTAGCTATTATTATTCATGCATTTACTGACGTTTTAAATGATGTTTATCTTTCTTTTAATTAAATTGCTATTTTCCCCCTTGTAAAAGCAGGGAGAAAAGGTTAAGAAATGGAGATGTATCATTTATTTCTATTATTAATGACTTATATTAAATTAGTAGTTGGGCCAATAGGCCATAAAAAGGAAATCTATCTTGTGGGATATAAGAAGTGCATATAGTAGAATATGCCATCAATTAATAATGGCATTAAAGAATGAACCAAAGACCTATTTAAATGACCTCAGGGAGGAATGAGAAACTTTTTGCAGTAGTATCTGCTTTAGGGAAGAGCTGGTGATTTACCATAGCAAATTATTAGTGGCCAAACCACTGCCCTCATCAGTTAGACTCTGACAGCCCACTCTTCTATTCCTGTCTTCTAGGCCAGTTTCAAGTTTTATTCTCCTACTAATCCCAGCTTTGGGTATGACATAATCAGTGGGAGTATCAGAGAATTACTGGCTTAGTTATGGCCTACTAGGACTTTAGATAAATACATTGGTGTTCTCTTATCCGTTAGACCTGGAATTGTTTTATTTAACATCTAGGCTATATTTAGGTCTTGAGCTAATCCTTAAGAATAATGTATCAACCTTAGAGATGAAATGAAAGCCTCTCATTCCTGATAAACTAACTAATGCTTTTAATATGAGCTTGTTGCTTGGATTATTGTCTCTCTCTACTGCTAAAATAGACGACCACTGAAATAGCAAATGTAATTCAGAAACTCGTATAGATTGAAGGGTCATCACAGGGAATGTTATTTGGTTCCGTTCATCAGATTGTTATTATGCATCTTCTAGGAATCACGTTTTGAGAAGATTTGGAAGATATAATCACAACCCTTGATCTAATGGTACTATGAGCAAAGCCCTGTGGGAACATAGAAGGAGTGGGGGTTGGTTTAGGGGGGTTTGTATGAATGTGTGTGTGTGTGTGTCTTTGTGATGGAGGATGAGAATTAGGGAATTCTTCGTAGATGAGGTGACATTTATAGTGTCATTAGCTAAAAACTTCAGAAATCTACTTAGATTGGTAGGTTTGTAATGGCTGTTCTTTTTCATCTGTAGCAGTTGGACCTTGTGTGTGACAAACTCTCATTTACCTAATCTGTTTTAGTCTTTCTAAGGATGGCACAATCACTAAATGGGAATAGCCCCATCTCCATTTTCACACGGCTTCACAATTACAGGAATATGAATCCCTCCAAAGAATGCTTAGATGTAGGCCAAAGGATTTGTGTTCTCTCAAAAGTGTTTCACTGGAGATAAAGCTAATTCGATTTACATAAAGTGACTTTTAGCCCAAATTAAAATTGCATGAGCTGATGATATGCTCTCTGTGACTCACTTCATACTCAGATCCAGCCTCACTGCGAGCCAAGTGCCAGGCAAGGTCCTGCCTCAGGGCGTTAGCACTTGCTGATCCTTTAGTAGGAAGTAATTTTTCTCCAGAGAGTTATCACAGAACTCAACTGCTCATTTCATTCAACTTTATTTTTAAATGTCACATTTGTTGAAAAGCCTTCACTCTAAATCCTCTCTGAAATAGAATCAACTCCTCTATCTCTTTCATTCTCTGTCTCTTTAGCCTGTTCTATTTTTCTTCATAGTACTTGCTATGGCCTGATGTTATATATTTATTTGTCTATTTTTATTTTTACTTGTAGTCCCCGATTTTAAGCCAGATGACCCAGGAAATTGCTGCCTGGACCATTGCAGTAGCCTCTTAGCTAGTTTCCCAGTCTCTAATTTCTTTCTGCTTCAAACTATTGTCCATATGCTACCATAGTTAGTGTTTGAAAATGACGGACTTAAGCATGTCATTCTCTTGCTTGTAAAATCTCCTTTTCCTACTAAATAAAATCTAGCTTTCTATGCCTCGCCTGTATTGCTTTAAAAATGTGTTCTGTACCGATTATCAAACTAAATTCCAGTTATGCCAACCTTGAGAACACACGTTCCTGAACCACATAAGAGTTTACTCCATTTTTGTATTCCACAAAAGTCACTTAGTGTGGTACTTTATACATAATTTTTACTAAGAGTTTATTGATAATGACTATACGTTCCACTATTTTTTTCCACTTTGCCACTGTTGTAGATTCTAAAGATGACCTTTCTAGGAAACTAGTTTATATTTCAAATCTAAAATGCCACATTTATCATAAAACTCCTAATTCGTTTTCTAGTTTCAATTTACTAGTAAAACTAGAAATATATCACTTGGTTGATATGCTGTAGTCCCACAGACTTTGAGGTGACACAAACTGTTTAATTTTTCATCTTCTCTATCTCTCCCAAAGGATATACTTTGTACTGGATGACCTGATACAACCAAATTTTAATAATTTTATTTAAATCAACATGTACGACATGTGATCTCATGTTGTTATATTAGGATAACAGCTGCTGTAACTCATAAACACATATGGGGATATATCAGTGGCTTAAAACAATAGTTTCTATGTAACACAGATGTAAGTCCAATGTAGGTGTTCCTTGTTGGTGACTAATATTTTTCCAGAGATGATCCAAGGACGTATCTCCCTTTATTGTGATTCTACCTTCTCCAAGGGCTGTGTCATCATTTTCTTCTGCATCTAGCCAGCAAAGAGGGGAAGAAAAGATAGAAAAGCCATACTGGCTTCTTAAAAGCCTTGTTGTAAAGTGATGCTCATCACCTTCCTTCACTTTCCAATGGACAAAACAAGCATATGGCCACAAATACAAGGAAAGCAAGTACAAGGAAAATGCAGTGCCTGGCTGAGCAGCTGCTTTTAAGTGAAAGTTCCATACTCTGAAAGGTGGAGTGTGCGTTTGGTTATCTGACTACCTGTTTCTGCCACAGTTAGGAATTACCAGCTTAAAAGGTAAAACTAACTAGTGACCTTATAAATGGGGAGATAAGGCTTAATTACTTGAATAAATAAGAGGAAAATATGAATCAAAGTCAATTCTATATTAAGAAAAATATGGCCATAAAGGAATTTTAATTCCAAAAATGAATCAAGGTCAGTAAATTTAATGGAGCCTTAGGTACACAATAAGTACAAAATATGATAAATTCTTATGTTGAATTTTATTGATTCTTTTAATTATTGTGATAACCATGTTGGTTCCTTTCACAACATATGAATGGGGAGTTAAATGCTAAAGACAATGTTTTGTTGACAAATATTCAATTTGAGTTAGAGAGATCAAATATACTTGTCTTGGTGACAAAATTGGCACAAAACTTCAGTAGCCCAAGAGTGAGAAAAGATCAGATCCAAAATATGTAACAGCGTACATCAATTTTGTTTTTGATTGTCGTGATATTGACGCTTGTCCCCAAACACTTTCAGGGATGACTAGCTCTAGTTCAAAAATTCTAAAGGCAGAACCTTCAGGAAATCTGTAATAATCAGTATTCTTGTTATTGAACAAGTTTTCTGAGTGCCTGCCGTGGTAGGAAGCATTTACAAGATAGAATATTCATTTTTAAAACTTTTTTTCATATGCTATAAATAAAATTAATGTGTCATTAAAAGATGTTCTATTAGGATGTACTGACTTTCCTCTTAGTTTTATTTTAACATCACCATTATGTAAATTTGAACTTAATGTAATATTTTATAAGTTGTTGGTTCATTATTGGAAATGTAATAAAATTATTTTTGGATGTAATTCTTATGAGATACTCAAATAACAGTATATCTATGTCTTTTATCAACGTTTAAGCATGTATAAAAAATAATTCACTTTCTACATGGCATTTTGCAACCACCCAAAAACATATACAAAAAGATTTACAGGACACCTAGTTTTGTGTGTGTGTGTGTGTGTGTGTGTGTGTGTGTATGTCTGTGGGTATCAGATATATATATATACATATTCATAATATATATGTAGGTATTCATAATATGTCTGTATATATTATATGTGTCAATGTCTGAATTAATTTGTTTTTAAATAGTATCTCTTCCGCTGACAATAAAGACTAATATCTACATAATACTTTTTGAAATACTTATTGTAATCCTCACAAAAATCCTATTGGTAAAATAGCATTGGCTTCATATTCTGGATGAGAAAACTTGGGTTCCACGTAATTAAATACTTTGTTCCTGATTAAATAACATGTGGAATCAACCCCAGCTTGCTGCAAACTTTTCTTGCTGCACTACATCAGGCTGCCTCTAAAAAGTAGGGGATAAGAAATAGCCTGATGCTTCAAATTGAATATGAGCATCAAAATTGAGAATATGAGCCTAGAAAAGAATAAATATGTTTAATGACACTTAATAGAATTTAGAGTTTAAACAAACTAAGATTTTTTACCAGCCAAAGTTTGGAATATGATCCTTCATAACAAGGAGAGTCATCCTGTATTTTTTTTGTGTGTGAAGAATTACATTCATGAAATGAGGTAGACTAAAGAAAAAATAACATAAAGGAGATAGCACAGAAAAATCTGGTTCCAACTGGCTGTAAGTTGGATATTTTACTACTTTTATATATCGCTTTTCTAAATTGTACACTAGGGTTCCCTTTAAATGGCTACATTTTTGGAAGAGAAATCTGAGCATGTATGTACATGCAAATGAGTTGAAAAACCCTCTAGATGCCTTTAGCGTCCATTAATATGACATTACTAATTCATGGTGAAGATTATTTTATTTTTATGTTAGTGGTGTTGCTTTTGGTTAGGAGCCAGGTGAAGTTAATCCTATTACTATGCCTATAATGTGGAGCAGTTTTGTTTAATGATATGTGTTAATGCGGCAATGGACAGCTTGATTTGAGTCAGAGAAATGGCTGTTGGCAAGCCCTGAAGACTTAAGAGAATTCAAGCTTTTCTGTGCCTTCTTAACTAACATTCCAAATTATCTTCAGGAAAATCATCATTTAAATAATGTACGCAAAAATCCTATCTTTACAGATGACATGATCTTATATGTAGAAAATCCTAAAGATTCTAACAACAACAAAATAACCTGTTAAAACTAATAAGAAATTCAGCAAAGTTGCAGTATATAAAATGAATATGCAAAAATAAGTTGTGTTTCTATACGCTAACAATGAACAATCTGGAAAGGAAATTAACAAAAAATTCCTTTAAAAATAGCATCAAAAAGAGTAAAATACTTAGGAATTAACTTAATCAAGGAAGTGGAAAATTTGTATGCCGGAAACTACAAAATGCTGCTGAAAGAAATTAAAGGCGTAAATAAATGGAAAGGCATTCTGTGTTCATGAATTAGAAGACATTGTTGTTAAGATGTCAGAACTGCTGCAAATGATCTGTAAATTCAACACAATCCTTATGAAAACCCAAATGACTTTTTTTTGCGGAAATGTAAAACTCCATACTAAAATTCATATGAAATCTTAAGGAACTCACAATAGCCCAACCATCTTTAAGAAGAAGAATAAAGTTGGAAGAATCCCACTTCCTGATTTCAAAACTTACTACAAAGCTATAGTAATCAAAACAGTGTGATACTGACATTAAGACGGGCATATAAACAAATGGAATAGAATAGAGAGCCCAGAAATAAGCTCTACCATATATGGCCAAATAATTTTTGACTAGGCTACCAAGATTATTCAATGGAGATGTGATAGTGTTCAACAAATGGTGTTGGGAAAGCTGGATATTCACGTGCAAAAGAATGAAGTTAAAACTGACATTACACCATATGCAAATATTAACTTAAAATGGATTTAAAAAAACTAAAAAGCTAAAACTATAAAACTCTTAGAAGAAAACATAAAGATGAGACTTCATGACATTGGATTTAGTGATGAAATTTCTTATATGTGACACCAAAAACATAGTCAACAAAAGAAAAATTAGATCAGTTGGACTATATCAAAATTAAAAGTTTTGTTCATGAAAGGACACTATAAGAGTAAGAAGACAACCCACAGAATGGGAGAAACTTTGCAAATAATGTATCTGATAAGGGATTAATATCCAAGATATGTAAAGAACTGAACAATAGATAAACAACCCAATTCAAAAATGGGCAAAGGACTTTTTTTTTTATTGATATCAAAATGGTTTCTAACATTGTGACATTTCATTTGTACATTATTATATGTCAGTCACCATATATATGTGCCCCTTTACCCCTTATGCCCACCCCCGCAGCCCCCTTCCCCTCTGGTAACTGCTAATTTGTTCTCTTTGTCCATGTATTTGTTTATCTTCCACATATGAGTGAAATCATATGGTGTTTGTCTTTCTCTGTCTGGCTTATCTCACTTAACATAATACTCTCAAGTTCCATCCATGTTGTTGCAAATGAAATGATTTTGTCTTTTTATGTCTGAGTAGTATTCCATTGTGTGTGTGTGTG
Organism: Equus caballus; assembly: GCF_041296265.1. Taxonomy (NCBI): domain Eukaryota; kingdom Metazoa; phylum Chordata; class Mammalia; order Perissodactyla; family Equidae; genus Equus; species Equus caballus. Next base: position 26,695,491 of record NC_091715.1, on the reverse strand, counting down.
TGTGTGAGTGTGTGTGTGTGTATGTGTGTATATATATCTTTTCATGTGCCTGTTGGCCATTGATATATCTTCTTTGGAAAAATGTCTGTTCATATCCTCTGCCCAGTTCTTGATCAGGTTGTTTTTTGTTGTTGTTGAGTTGTATGAGTTCTTTATATATTTTGGAGATTAACTCCTTGTTGGATATATGATTTGCAAATATTTTCTCCCAGTTGGTGGGTTGTCTTTTCGTTTTGTTCATGTTTCATTTGCCTTGCAGAAGCCCTTTAGTCTGATGAAGTCCCATTTGTTTATTTTTTCTTTTGTTTCTCTTGGGCAAAAGACTCTTAATAGACATTTGTCCAAAGAAATATATCTTTTGCCATATATTAAGTATGAAAAGATGCTCAACATTATTAATCATTAGAGAAATGCAAATCAGATCCATATCCTACCTTCAGGATGGTTGTTATTAAAAAACAACCATGAAAAGATGCTCAACATTATTAATCATTAGAGAAATGCAAATCAGATCCATAGCCTACCTTCAGGGTGGTTGTTATTAAAAAATATATAAAAAGAAAGAAATTAAGTTTTGGCAAGGATGTGGAGAAATTGGAACCCTTGTGCATTGCTGGTGGGAATGTCAAATGGTACAGCCTCTGTGAAAAACAACATGGCAGTTCCTCAAAATATTAAACAGAATTATCATCTAATCTAGCAATTCTAATACGTGGTATGTATGCAAAATAATTGAGAAAAGGAACTCTAACAGATATTAGTACACTCATGTTCATAGCAGCATTATTCATAATAGCAAAATGCAAAAGCAACTCAAATGTCCATTGGCAGATGAATGGATAAACAAAATGCAGTGTATACGTATAAGAGAATATTATTCAGCCTTGAAAAGGAATGTAATTCTGACACATACCACAACATGGATGAACCTTGAAGACATTATGCTAAATGAAATAAGCCAGTCACAAAAGGACAAATATTGTACGATTCCACTTGAGTTACTTAGAGCAGTTGAATTCACAGAGACAGTTTCCAGGGGCTGGAGGAGGAGGGAATGGGGAGGTATTGTTTAATGGGTAGAGAGTTTCAGTTTGGGAAGATGAAAATTTCTGGAGATGGATGGAGGGAGGTTATGGTTGCACAACAATGTGGATGTACTTAATGCCACTGAATTGTACACTTAAAACTGATAAAAATTGTAAATTATATGTTATGTCTGTTTTACCACAATAAAAATTCCTATAAGCTTCCATATAAAGTTTTAGAAAATGTTTGAATTTGTGAATGTTGGATGCAGCAGTTTCATAATGCAAGTGTAAATTAATGTAATTGTTTTCAATTGTCAATTGAATATTTATTATCATTGTATGTATATTTCCCAGGTTATCCTTAATATATTTATGGGATTTTTAGCCATTTGGTTAAAAAAAGAAACAGCTAGTTTACCCTAAAAGGTATTACATATTTTTTTCCAATGCTTGCTGTAAAATGTACTAGTAGCAAACACTTTATCCATTTTTAAAATATTAATTTGTGAGTTTGATAACTTTCTAGATCCATAATGTACAGATGTTGTATACAGGCAATACTCAATATTGTTTAGAATCTTTTGAACTTAGGGACATTTAAAAAAAATTTCAGCAACAGCTAATATTTTCCTTATGCCACATAATACTCTTAGTATTTTGCCTTTCTTTAGTAATAGTAAAGGCCGAGGCGGGTGTTGGAGAGAATTTCCAAATGTTATGCAACGAGTGGATATATATACCTAGATTCTTCTTCCAAGAAAGATTTAGGGATGCTTTTGGAAAGACTCAGTAGAGACATGCTTTTATCACTATTTCTTGTTTTCTATATTGTTAATTAGAATTGGAGGTAAAAATTTATTCTGAGTGATATCAAGGTAGTCATGGGAAATATAGATTTGACAATAAGGAGGTCAGTAGATAATTACTGTGCTTTGAACTAGAGTCATTATTGTGATTGCAAAATTTTTTTTACTCTGTATGTTGTTCGTCACCTTCTCCCTTAGTGCTTTTTAGGGCATGATCAGTTATTACTGTACTGACAAGTATTAGTCTAGTAGTAATTTATCATAGGCTGACAAGTGCCAAAATTCATCCTTACATATGTATCCACTGAAGCAGACAAACACTATTTTCATCTCTGAAGCTATCTACAGTATATTGTGATATATTATTTTGGCCTGCAAGGTCACAGGCAAATTATATTTAATCACTGCTTCAAATTAAAACATAAGTGTAAATATTTTTGCATCTCTTTAAATCAGTGTAATATTCCTACAGATTTTATATTCAAGATATTGAGATCATATTTAATAAGTGAAATATTAAAAATGAAGATTTTAAAAATAAATTATCACTGCATCATATTTATTAATTTAAAATAAACAATAGTTTTGAATGAAGAAGATTAATTTGCATGATCATTATATAAATGGTCCTATTAATACAAGGGAAATAATGTCAAGAGATCATTTCTAGTTCAAATCAATTATGCTACATTTTAATTGAAAAAAGCTGTTCGTTGTATATGGAACTAACACTCCTGACATATCTTATAAATGACCCCATTAATGCAAGAGAAATAAGGTCAAGAGAGACATTTTTACTGAAGTCAATTATGTTACATTTTAATTGAAAAATAAAAGCTGCTTTTATTCAAAGGGACCACTGCTGACATTCCATCATATTCCATAGCCTCCTAATATTGGAGTAACTACCTAACCGATCTCTCAGTTCTCTACATTATATAAAGCGATCTTTTTACCACATTAGTAAGGTCATGTCTTCCTTACCACCTTCTGAAGATTCTTCACTTTACTTAAGAAAAAGTTCAAACGCTGAACGAGCCAACAAGACCCTCTGTGATCTGGTCCCTGCCTACTTCTTGACCTGGTCTCATACCAGTCCCCCTACTTCACTGTACTCCAGTCACACTTGTTCCTGCCTCAGTCCTTTTCACTTGTTCCCATTAGCTGAAACATTCTTCTCTCTCATTATATGGCTGACTCCTTTATGCCATTCAGTCTCTGCTGAAAGTTTTTGTCTTTAGAAGAATCCTTCCCAGATTACCACATCTAAAGCCCCTCTCCTGACTACCCCTCCCAGTCATTCTCTATTCCACTCACCTTTCTTGTTTCTTCACAATCAATATGATTATGTGAAATTATCTTGTTTGGTTGTCTAATTTTTGTTGGTGTTTGTTTCCCCGACTTGAACCTTTGATGCTACAGACTTTGTCCATTGGCTAGGTCAGTGCGTAGAACGTGGTCAGCAATAAATATTTGTGGAAAAGACAAATAAATGAGTAGCAGTTGTACAGGTATAGGGCATTTTATTTATCAATATGAGATTATAGGTTGATAGGGTCTCATTTCTCCTGCTTGACAAGCCAACTCTTGCAGGACAACTAATCAGTTTGGACATGTGAGCAGATAGGATAAAATACATTACAAACTTTTGATGTGAAGTCTGGAAGGAGTCCAGAGATATGTTTTATATGACCTGCACTTCATTACAAATCTCGTTTATGTCCTTTCTCAGCATATCTAGCAGCCCTGGGGCCACGTCCTGCAATGGCATCATCTTGCTAGTGTGAAGTAGTGAGAGGGCACATACCATCTAGTGTGTAGCAGTCCTCACCATTCACATAATTTATGTAACTCCACTTACAGACCCTGTCACTCCAGTCATATATGGAATTGGACTTCGTGATCTGACGTATAAATCTACCTACACTTCAATCTACTGGGTGGACCAGCCACCTTTAAATGTCATCGTCATTTTGTATGTGTCTGTGTAAGTTACCTTGGGCATTTTCTGGGAAGTTAATCTATCAACATGTCAAAGGAATCCATGACAATAGTAATGTAAGGGCGCAAGCCCAGCTGGGCTAGGGCGACAGGATATTGTGCCAAGAGACCGAAGAAATGACCTGGAGACTGCGAACGAGACATCTTACTTACAGGGAGAGTGTCCAGTGGTGGCCAGCTGGATGGAAGTATGCGAATGCCTGCAACCGCCCACTAAGCGAAGCTTGCTAAAGTAGGCAGAGGAACAAAGGCTGTATGCTTGCCAAAGGGCTGTCCTTGGTATGACCACCGTTCCCCGGAACAGTAGCTCACATGGAGGGGCTCTGTGTCCCTGTAAGATGTGATGTTCTTCTCGTGAGATAAGGGAGGATCCAGGCTGGCCAGGCCCAGATCGTTACAAATCCCCGTAGCTTGGCTGTCTGTCCAGAAGGGAGCCAGAAGGACACGTGGTTGCAATGGGCCTGGGGGCTTTTGCTGAGCAAGCAAAAAAAAGCCCTACAAGTAGAGATTAAAAGTCCTTAGACTAGATGATTGTAGAATTTCTTTCTATTCTAGAAGTCTATAATTCTGAGACTTCTGAGTGTCTCTTTTCTTCAAACTTCTGTGAAGAGTATAATGGATATACCCCTGGATGTGCAGATTATATACTGGAGTTTTAGTCCAGAGTCTGCCATTCAGTAGCTGTGTTTCTTTAAGAAATCTCCAGAGAGACCCAATAGGTTTATGGTAAGAGAGAGAATTAAACAGACCCTACAAAAAAGGAAGGCAAGATTGTGAAAGTCACAGGGAGAAATGAGACTTGTAAATAACTCTGATATAAGTTGATGACATAAGTAGTGCAAAGAAAGAGTTCAAAGAAAAAGACATTGCAATCAGTTGGGTGACAGAAGTAATGCCTGGAGAGCGTGACATTTGTGCTACATTTTAGAGAAGGACCTTAATAGCTAGAAATAGAGAAGGATGGGATTCCAGGTAAATAGCTGGGCAAAGCACCAATAAGAGAAGAAAGAACAAGGCATATTCAAGGTATAGCAAATCATCTGATTTGGTGAGATCGAAAAAGTAGTACTATCAAGTGTGCATTTATGTATGAGGTGTCATACTAGTAACTGAGGATATCTAGATCAAAAGGTATGCATTTAAAAATATAATAGATTCTGCCAAGTTGTTTTCCAGACTGATTGTGATTATTCCTGTCTTCAACATCAATAACATTCCAATATCCCAACATCTCCAACATCCCAAGCCTTACAAATAAACTTGAATGTATTTCACAGTTTACTACTCTGTACCTTCTTCCTATAACCATAATTTATAAATTAGTCTCACAAATTAGTTCATTCGCCACATATTTATTGAGTACTTACTATGTATCAAGACTCTGATTGGCACTGAGGAACCAAATAACTGGCTAATCTCAAATAACATATAGGGTAATGCAAGAGATACACATTTTCTCCAAAATCTGGACCTTTCTATGTGTCTTCTATCTTCAATACAGCTTGAAGTCATGGAAAATGTATTCTCTGTGGCAACTCAGTAGGGGAAATGTTTGCAGTCAGAGGTGAAAAGGGGCCGAGAAAGCTTTCTGCATCTCAAATTTTTTCCTGAGGAAAGTGAGATATTAACAAATCTGACAATTGAACAAATCTCTTAAACACTATGTGATATACTAATTTCATTTCCCTCATTATTAAGTAGAGCATGTCCCTTCTTTTTAATACAGGGTATTTTAGGAGCAAGTCCTGAGTTATAGTAATGTTTCTTTTACTGATTACCTAATTGATCTTAGATAAGTTATCTAATGTCTGGGTATCTACATCTCCACATATATATCGAGGGGATAAGAATAGTTACTTTGAGGGGTTTTTGTAAGAATTAGGAAAAATAATCAGTAGAGTGAAAAAGCATAATACAAACATAAAATGCAAATATACCTTTTAAAATGCAGTATTACGCACTTTCTTTACTTCCAATTACAGACATTTTTCTGTTTCAGAATCTCTTTTTCATAATCTATATTTTATTTCCCATTCTATAGCTTCCTATTGGCTACTTTCTGAGCAGCAAACTGTTAGAATCCTTAAGAAATGTATCATATTGGCCTGCCTGAGTCTATTTGATTGTGGAATCCCTGGCATCTGACTTAAACATAAGACCCAGTAATCAGCATAAAATTCATCAAGCTCCAGCTTATATTTTCTGCAGTCGTAGCTCTGAAATTTTAAAAAGGTGTTGTGAACTTTGTATATCTGAATTTCTCAGGTAGCATTAGATATAACCTACAAATGTATAAAACATAAACAAAAATGGTAGCCTACTTGCCATAGAGAAATTAATGTAAGGCATAAACAGAACAAGCAGTTTTGCAGTAGCTAACGTCCCTTATCCATGCTGCCGGGTATGCCCCACACTGGTTGCCAGTGTAAGGATTAAGAAATGAAAGGGGTGGGGGGAGTGCTACAGGAAATCAGAGTAAACATTGAATTTAAAAATGTATAGAACTGAGAGAGGGAGAATGAGAGGGAGAGAGAGCAGTAAATCTTCTTAAGTCCTTTCTTTCTTAGTTTCATGTTCTGTCTAAAAGATTAAGCATTCAATGCCTGATTACTTGTTTAGTATTGTGCCAGGGGAACCTCGAGAAAAATTAGAAATGATCCTTGCCTTCAAGCAACTTTCAGTGTAACCTGGGAGTCAAGACTAACGAAAATGGAGCAATAGGCCTGAAATAAAACTGTATATGAAGTAGTAAATTTCATTTTATAGTGTATGAGTGCTGTAGAAACCTATGAGAGAAATCAACAAGGGCTGCAATGGAAAACAGGAAACTAATCCAGAGGTGGGAGTTGAGCTGAAACTTAAAGGTGTTTAGAATCAGATGAGATAAAAAGTGGGGAGAGCATTCCTGGCTGCAAAACAAGATGAGGGGATGTTTGGGAGTATGGGCATAGGCAAAACATACAGCTTGAGTAAAAGAGGGCAATATATTCAGCTTTTCATTTCTTTATGTCTGTTTTATTTATAGACTTCTGTTAGGGACCACTGTTCTGCCTTGATAAGCTGGGGGATACAGCTTACTCAGGGCCCTTAGTTTTGCCCCTATTGAAAATAATAGCCACTTTTTTTTTTCTGAGGAAGATTAGCCCTGGGCTAACATCTGTGCCAGTCTTCCTCCACTTTATACGTGGGTTGCTGCCACAGCATGTCTGACTAGTGGTGTAGGTCTATGGCCGGGATCCAAACATGTGAACCTGGGCTGTGGAAACAGAACGTGTGAACTTAACCACTACACCATGGAGCTGGCCCCAGTAGCCACCCTTTATTGAGACCTTACTATGTTTCAGGTACTAGGCTAAACTCTCACTTATTATCTCTTATAATCATTGGAATACCTGTGTGAGGGCAGGATGCAGAATAGTAAATGGGGAGTTCGTCTGGTACCCAAGTTTGAGATCCCCATCTTTATGCTCTGACATTTAAGGAGCTTCTTGTATAATTACAGGAAGTCAAGGAGCTAGGTCATTATAGAATAATGAGTCAAGTGCCATGATGTGAAAATTTATTTTGTCAAGTGTATAGGGTATAACATAACTTCTGTATTCATTTGGAAGAGTGAGAGAAAGCTGAATTCTCAAAGGTCACAGAAGACAAACCTAGAGAAGTAGAGAAGTAGAGAAGTAGAACAGAATATAAAAGGAATGGTATGGGGCAACCTGCAAAGAGCAGAAAGACCTTAGTTTAAATGCTCCCTCTCCTATCTAGAGCTGTACAGTTTGTGGAAGCCGTGTCACCTCACCTCTCTAAACACCAGTTTCCTCATCTGCATATGGGTTTAATTAGAGATGATATAGGTATAATTATAGGACCTACGTAACTTATTTTTGCATCAGACACTGCGCTGGCCCCTAGAGCCAAAAAGTTAAAAGCCATAGCCACTTCCCTGTAAGAGCTCACAGTTTAAGTGATAGAGGTAGCTAAGAGTCTTATTTTGGGTTTCCTCAAAAACAAAACCTGATACAAAACCTTGATTGCTGGTAATTTATTTGAAAGCAAACTCAGGAACATGAGAGAGTTGCTAACTTGAGAAAGGGAAGGAGGAAAAGCTAATAAAGAGAACATTATTGAGCTGATTACTGTTAACTGAAGCTCAACCCTGCCAGGGACCTTCTGAGGAACCTTGTAGAATTCCCCTCAGAAATGTGCCTCCGAAGGACAATTTATCTTTCTCTCTCCTCCTTCTGTCAACTGAGAATCACTTTCTGGACATTAACCCTTTTGCTCCCTGGCCCTAAAGCAAAAAACAGGAGCTGCAGCTGAAATCAGAGGTGGACTCAGGGGATGTGGTGTAAGGACACAAAGCATCTGCTATTGAAAATAAACATAAAGAAGAATCAAGAGGCTGATGATAGGAAAGTAGGAATAGAACACACTCTGGAAGGCCTTGAAGGCTGGGCTAAAAATGTGTGGAATGTGTATGTCTCAACATTTTCTCCTACGTTTCCTGAATCATATGACTTGTTAATAATAAGGTTTACCTCTTTACTGTAAGAGTTGCAGTTATGAATTGTAGGGAGTTTCTTGTTAGTAAGGACTGGTTTCGTCATGAAGACAGCTCCATGTAACCAAGAATTTATTCCTTGATTTCAAACTCAGTGAACATCTGTGTAGCGATATAGGGCATGTTGCTTTCTATCAGATTCTTTCCCATGCTGTCTTTGGGTTGCTTAATCATAAATATAAAGTTGAAAAATGTATATGGGGCAATGTTTTGATATATGTTTGATTGTATCCACAGGCACAGATCCTGCTTTTTTCTAGGTGCTGTGGAGTGCTTTCTGTCAAGGCTTTCTCCAGTTATCCAGAAGATTAAATGTTGAGTTAGTGATTGTCCTTGGCAAATCTGTCCATCTATAGATCTATGGGTTTATTCATTTATTTCCCAACTTGATCCATAAGGGGGTTAATATTATATATTTTTTTCCTGATGACCTTTTTAAACGAAGTGATAAGACATATAATACTGGAATCAAATAAACTTGCCCAGAGGATTGTTAGAATATTTGAAGATTTTTGTTGGTCTCTTATAATCTTTGCATGTTCTCGGTTTTCAGTGACTTCACTGTCATCAAAAATCATATTCAACTGTCCATTTTTCTCCTTTGGGCCTACTAGACGTTCGCATTTCACTTGTGCACTTTGTCATTGTAGAAGCAAGTATAAAGTAATGAAATTTATGATTTAATGAGAAAACAAGCATTGAAGCTGCTGAAATATGATGTTCTCAGCTTTATTTCCACTATGAAAAGTCTAGGTTAATGTTTGTGAACTATTTTAAAACTTTTCTTTCTGATTAGGCTTAAATTTCTTGTCAAATCAATATATTGAGATAATTCTTTCTTCTGTGGAACAAATGGATTTTAATAATAGTTACTTAATAAGAAAGTGTTACTAAGATTTAATTTATGCGCTTAATACTGCTTAAAAATATGTATTCAATGAAAAACAGAGCCAATAGCTATAGAACATTAATAAGCTATTGGACTTTCTTAGTTACTGCAACTGAATGATAGGTAGTAAGACCTTTAATATTTGCAATAACAATTGCATTCTTCTTTTCCCTAGATTAAGCTTGCTGATTACATTACGTGAAGAAAAATTAATTAGTTTGCTCCAGTGGAGCAGTTAATGTAGCACTAGTGTAACCCACATCGTGTTTCCCTCTGTAACCAACTTATTTGTACTTCCTCTGTCTTTAAAGGCACAACATTTTCTTGATCACGTCCCAACCTATAAAAATGTTTAATTAAGTAGTTAATACTACTTAGAAAGTCTAATGCTAAGGGCAAAAACACATTATGAAATTCAAACCGTAGTTATTTTTATGGCTATTTAAATTTAACTAGTATTTTATACTCAGCAATCAGAGGACTGAGTATTATTTTAAAATTTTTGTAATTAAGAATTAACTAGCAATATAGAAGTATCATTGTGTTATAAAACATTTATTGCTCATCAAAGAGCCTATATTATTGTGCTTAGGTGATATGGGATTTAGTTTGAGAAAGCATGCCCTCAGGGAGCTTCCATCTGTTAGAATTCAGAAGACGTTTCAGAGAATCTGGACTGAAAAGATTTAGCATGCAGTTGGGTGAAATAATGGAAACATTTATTTTTATTTTAAAAGCAGTATGTGTTCACTTCCATATCTTCCTTTAAAATAAAGTTTTACTCATGTTGCATTTAAAATTTTTTTTCCTTTTCTTTAATGATCGTTGTCTGAAGACAAAATTTTTAGAGGAAAATTGTTCTCTAATTCAGCCCTTGGTTTAACATGCCTATTGATTATTTAATAAAGGAAGGCTTTCCCTACCCACTTCCCTCCCTCCTATCAAAGCTGTCCTGCCTACTTGAACCTACAGGGGCTGTACCCTTTTCACTGCAAGTCAGAATCTCCTGGCCAACACCAACTATATTTTGTTTTGGTCAAAAATTATTGAGCCCCAGAAAGATAAATATGTAAAAAGGACAGGCCTTATGTAGTCATCCTATAGAATGAAAGACAACAACAGCAAGCTTCAGTTGCTCATATCAAAATAATGAAGGAACTTGATTGATTATTCATGTCAAACATATTACGACTTTGTACTTCCTGAGATGCCTCCATTGTATTCATGTATACTACTGAGAAGTCATTGTCATAGGAGGAGTCAGAAACCCATGGTCTAGTCCTAGTTATTTTCTAAATCACTGAGTGGTTGTACATCTTATACAATTTGTTGAACTTCCCAGAACTTTAGATATCTCAACTTTAAAAGTGATGATATTGACCAGATGATTTCCAAATTAATTTGAGATTTATAATGTTCTTTTTCTACACACATTCTATTAGTATTTTGTTTATCATACCAGCTAGACGAGTTTTAGATTTAAACTTGTAGGTTAATCTGGACAGAAGTTTCTGCAGGAAATACAAGGAGAACCTATACCCCAAAGTGTCCGTGGCTCCAGATAGATGCCAATAGTATTGGACACTGGTAAATACTATGTGAATGCATATTCTTTACAGCTAAATGCTTGAGAATTGATATTAGATTTACTTAAGGTAAATATTCATTCACCAATGCAACAAATAATAATCAAGCTTCCATTATTGAGCTGTTCCAACTAACTACTATACAAAGAAAGCAAGACACCATCTCTATCCTCATGGGAGATGAATAGATACATAGACAAGTCTCCATATCAGTGTGATGAGTAAGGAAAAATATATATGCTGTGGGAGGTTGAGAATGCTTTGCAGTCAGGTTATACATTGAACCAAGATTCACACTGTCAGACAAGTTTTGAAAGAGTAGCATAGTTGACATTTGAAAGAGCAGATGAATGAGATGTTTCAGGCAGAGAAGATGTAATGTACGGAGGCCTGAAGGTAAAAGAAAATATCAGATTACTTCTGAGAAAATACTTATGGGGAAAGACGCACAGAAGAAGCCACAATGGTAGTAGGAGTCATCTGCACAATGATTTTATTGGCTACTTGGGAGTCTTAGGGGTGGTTATTTGTCTTCTAAATCGAATGTGTAGTTCCTATAACTTTTTTTAAAAAGGAATAGTACACATGATACCAAATATAAATTAGATACCCATTGGCCTCCTATCATACAGATTTGCCTTGAAGGTTTCTGTATGTTTATATCTGCAGTGAGCTCTTTAGTGAATCATTGACTTAAATTACCAGCTTGTTCAACAGAAAGGCAGATTCGTGACTGGTTGTGATATCATTATTTTACCGTGAGACCTACTTCTTTGGGAAAGGCTTTATTTCTGTTTTTATAAGACAGTGACCCAGGCTCTAAGGTATCAGGGGATAAGATGGTGAAATGTCACAAACGTGGGCAGGAGAATTGATACTGTATTCACTTTCTGTGACAGTGAGCCCTGTCCATAGAAGAATATGCTTTTTAGTAATAAGGGCAGAGTGGTAAGAGTATGGGCTCTTGAGACACACTGCCCGGTATATGCTAGCTGTACCACTTAGAAGCTGTGTGACCTTAAGCAAGTTATACTGGGCTTCAGTTTCCTCATCTGTAACATGGTGATGATAATAGTATCCTCCTGATAACATTGTTTTGAAGATTAAGTGAGTTCATGTACATAAAAGCATCAGGTGAGTACCTGCCTGGTAGATACTAAGTGCTCAGCAACTCTTAACTATTTTTATTATAATTAATAAGCTATCATAGGCTTTGTTTTGCTGAATAATTGATCAATAACTTGAATAACATCAGCAAAGTGCTGATTTTCAATTCTGCATATGGCACAAATCTGAGAGGGAGGATAAAATCAAGATGAAAAATTTTCATGATAGGCTAAATCACTGGGTCCAAACCCACAAAATAGAATTTAGCAGGGCTCGGTACCCTCTTAATTGCTTGCTTTATTACTTTTTTAATGGCTTGTTATTTAACGTAATGCATATGCTCTACATTCTAGATAATATAAAGGTGAGTAAGTCGTGGTTCCTTCCCTCTAGAACGTATTAACATACACAGACTCCAGAACAGAAAGGGAAAATTAACATCCTGTATGACAAGTATTCTAAAAATGCTAAATCAGCAGAAACGATGCACAGTATAGTACAGAGTGGTGTATTGTAGTGTAGTGTAATAGAGTACTGGATCTAGACTAGAGGAAGTAACAGTTGCACTCTCCTTTACACTGACCAGGGATAATCAAGAATCTTATGTTTAGTTCCTTGTGTCAGATTTTAAGAAAGGCATTGATAGGTTGTAGAATATTCACAGCCGAGTGAAGAGTCTGAACACATGCTTCATTGGAATACGCTCTGTGCTGGGCTTAGCAAGAGATGGGGGGAGGGTTTATGCTGGCCAAATAGGAGAACTAAGTCAGTATAAAAACCAAATTTCTAAAGTAGGTTCAATGCAAAATGGGATGAGATCTGGAAGAGTACAACTTCCATAAATGTTTGTTGAATATCTGCAATGGGTAAAGTGTTTTATTAGGCCTTGGTGAATTTAATGAAGAAATCAGAGAAGGTTTATGTCTTAGTATTTACTTTCCTTTGAGGAATATCAACTAAATTAGGATTGCATAATTAATAGTTAAATTTCCATTTTGATGCATACTACAAAAGCATATTTCAGGGTACTATGAAAGTAGAAGATACGGAGCGTGGTTCTATTGGGGGCAATAAGGTATCAGGAAAGTCTTCTCTGAGGAAGTGATATTTAAACAGAGGTCTGAAGGATGAGTTGGTACTGGCTTGTTGTATAAAAGGAGAGAGTGTATTCATGAAGGAGGGGAATACAGGTAGGGGTGGAAAAGTGTGCCAGGCAGAGAGAAGCCTGAGCTTGCGGGCTCTGATCCTGGAATGTTAGGAAATTAAAGGAAGGCTTGGGTAACTGTAATGCCAACAACTAGAGGAACAATGGCAGAGATTGGGATGCTGAGGTCCATGAGGTCCAGAGCAAGTCATGTTGTTTTAGTCAACTTTAACAATAAGGAAAATCAAGACAGGATTTAGTAGGCAAAATAGAAGAGAATGTTCTATTCTGTATTTTAACTGTTTTCAATATGCATACATTTAGTGGCATTCTAATTATTAAATGCTTTGCTATATATTGAAGAAGGCAAAGTGTACACATGAAAATTGGAGAACTCTTGAAGTTTAATTCTTTTTTACTCAGAATGCCTCCATATATATTAGTAGTACCTCACTTTGCCAAATTGTCTCCTAAATGCTGTGTTCATAACCACTTTCTCATCTATTCCTTCTTTCCTCCCCTTCCCTATTATTCATATAACCATATCCATGTACTTCTCCATGTTTCCAAAACCTGACAGATGGAAGAATCATAATGCAGGTATCTGATTTTTAGCACTGTCATAAATTATCATATAAAATATCATGTTGTTAAAGACCATACGAGATAAATATTGTGTACATTTCTTGATTTACTTCTAAAATACATAGATTTCTCTTCTTTCTGAATGTAAATAAAACTTTACCTAACTTCATGCTAAACTAAAACATGGGAAGTTTTTCCTCACTTTTGTGCGAATTATATTTTATTTCTTATATTTAATTAAATTTATATTTTAATCAGCAGAAACTGTCTCTCTCAAGGGTAGATACAGGTTGAAAATGATGGAAATGATAGTATTTTCTTGCATCCAATGGCATCTTACTTTTCCTAGGGTCCATGATTAATATAAAAGTAGCAATATACATGACTTTCCTCTGGTAAGAAAAAAATCTGTAACTATTTTTCTTGTTGTAAATCACAACTAGATCAATAGACATTTGTGCGTGTCTTCTACATATATAGCACTGCAGTAGGTTTCATGGAGTAAAAGTAACAAATAAGGCAGGGCCTTTGTCTTTTAATGTTGTAGAACAGGCTCGTAGTCATATTAAAAAAATCAATAAACTGTATATAAATACCTATGTCTTAATGTGAATAAACTGTGATTTGTTGATTCAAATAACAATTATAATACCTAAGTCCTAGTGTCAAATATTTTTGGTGTGTGTGGTGCTAGACACAATTTTTTAAATTAATATTGCACATTTCCCTTTATGATCAACCACAAATATTCATAAATTCTCATTATTTAGTCAATAATGAGTGTTTTGGCCATCAATCGGTTGCCATTTCGTTGTTTTTTTTAATAGATAAAATAAAGTTTTAGTTATTTTTGCCTTATCGTCTACTTCACTATCACGGCCTTGGCTAGATTAAATCAACTGGAAACCCAAAGGCTTCAGTTTAGCCAAGATCTTCAAATACTGTCCTAAAGGTTAAGAACTTGAAATATTGGCCATTTGCATTTCATTTCCTTTCATTCTCTTTCCATTTTCTTAAGAAAATGCTAATAAGAAATGTAATCTTTGCAGCAGAAAGCAGAGGGAAAAAAACGGGATAATTTACAAACTCTTTAATAGCCCTGTGAGCAGTTGAGTGTTGACCATATAAATTCTAGATAATATCATTATTATACCCAGGTTGGCTGTTAAAAAGTCATAAAGGAAAGAAATCTAGACATCTATTTTCTAGATAACTATTGGAATGGAGCTCTTATCATTGCATACCATTTAGTTGGGGAGACAGAATTTTATTTAATTAAATGACTCATTAGTTGTATTGGATTCCTGCCAAATTATTTCATCACAGTTTGTCGAATGATAATTTCGCAAGTGTCAGTGACAATCAAGATGTTGGACGTTTGTTTTTTCTTTTCCCATCTGCTAAGTCACAATTCTCAAAGGAGGGATATTATGGAGATTCAGTCACACCTTAGACTTTGTCTTACATTTACTAATCAGCCTAGTTAATTTGGAAAAAAATCATGCCCAGAGTACGTAAAATAACAAGCATATTCCTTCCCTGCTTTGGCCTCTCGTGTTTGGATCCAAAAGGCACCTAGGACCTAATGGGGCCTTTGCTATGTAGGCCCCATGGGAGAAAAGTTTCTGTTAATCACTTCATTACATCAGTCTAGTTAGACCCCATAGGGGGAGAAAGAAAGTGCTTGTGTGTTGTGCTTCAGGCAAAGTAGCTAATCAGAGCTCTGTGAATAATTCTAAGGAAGTGACTTGCTGCCTGGTCTCTGCAATGATTGACTTAATAGTCTTCTTGTGTCACAGAATATGTAAAATGTGTTCACATGTGTAAGCACTATCATTTAAGAGAGCAATTTTTAAATAAGAATTTGGTTGCCATATTACACTTGGTCAATCCCCCCCGCATTGATAGCCTGTTTTAAACCATGGGTCTATATGCTACTTGATTTACCTAACATCATCTTTAATGGTTTGAGTTACCACTCTTAATTTCCCTTAAATAATATGTATAATGCATGGGCTTACCTGGACCTAAGATTCTTTTCAACGTGCATTTTCTGAAGTTGTATAGATATAATTGTTAAAATCACAGCCATTGAACCTGGATTCAAATCCTGGCTGGTCCTGCTATTTTGTATAAATTAGTTGCATTCTTTGGTCTTCAGGGTGCTTTATCTGTATAAGAGGGTTAATAATCACCCTCAGAATTTTTTTTAAGGATAAAAATGAAACATACTATATTTACTATTGTGCTTGGCACATCATAACTTCCCAATAAATACTAGCTTTTACTAGTATTAAAAGCTATTCAAAGCTTAAGTGCAGGAATAGCTGTATGTTTTTGTCACCTAAACAGTCATCTATTCTGTTTTCTTTCTGCGCCACTACTCTGCTCTCAAACTTTAGCCTGCATGAGAATCATCCAGAGAGGTGGTTAAAACACAGATTCCCAGACCTCACCCTTAGAGATTTTGATTTAGTAGATCTGGAGGTGGCATCAATATTCTGCCTTTCCAACAAGCTTGTAAATAAGGCTGATACTACTTGTTCTCCAACCACAGTTTGAGTAGCTCTGCCCTAGAGTAATGGAGGAAAACTGGCTAATTATCAGAATCTCCTGGGAAGCTTCTAAATATGTGTGAATGCCCCAAATATACTGAATCAAAATTTGAGGAGACTTTTAATAAAATCAAATTGAAAACTCTTGCCTAGACCGGTGGTTCTTAAACTTTAGCGAGCATCAGAATCATGTGGAGGGCTTGTTGAAACAGATTGCTATGTCCCATCCCCAGAGTTACTGATCGATTAGGTTTGAGTAGGGACCTGAGATTCTATATTTCTAACGAGTTTCTAGGTAATGCTGACACTGTTCTGGATCCACACTTTGCGAACCGTGGCCTACCCTAGACCACTGCCTCTGAACTCATTTTTAAATCAAGGATCTGCTTGAGATTCTGCTAGATGTTGTATATCTTCTAAACAAAACAAAACCATGAACATAGTTTGCATACATTTTCCAGTGTTCATGCATCCTCTAAAGCCTATTCATGATCCTGATATTTAATCTTGTCTCCAGGTAAAACACCTTTGTGTAACATAGCCCAGGTTAGGAGTGCAGTCCTTTGTAGCTATTTGCAGCTGTGTCTGAACATGTCAGTATGCCAAAGACTTTTTACCCAGTTACCAATACACCAGGACCAAACCAGGTTGGTAACTATATAAAGAGAAATGCTTTTAAATCTAAGAATGAAGATTGAGTTTTATAATTTGTGAGAATATAATTTGCAGATTTGGTGAAGATGATAGTTAATTCCAAAAATATTTTTAAGTAATAATTTTAAAATTGTATAAATTCATGTTTGTGTCATCTACTGATTATATCTCTTATTTTTACTCTTTCAAGCTAGTTCCATGCTGTCTCTTTGTCCTGAATAAAAAACATTTTAATTAATAAAATTAATAGGCTGAAGAATTATACAGCCTGGTAAACAGAAAACATCCTTGAAAACCTTAGACTATATGACTATATTGCTTATACAGATCATGATCATAATGAAACTGTAGTTGCTTTGTAAATAACTACATGATTTATTACTGTAAAGGCATTTTTGAAATTATGAATATCTTGAGAAAACTTTTTTTTAAATTAGGAATAAAGAAGCAGCTGTCTCACCTGAGCCAATAATAGAAACACTAGTATATTCACATTCTTTTTATTTCTGAAAGCACATTTGTGGCTTGGAGCCAAGAATTCACTTCATTGAAAGGAGCATTTGACAGGTGGTATTGAAGTTGTAAACACTTTGAACTCATTACAGTGTCTCACCATAGGAACTACACTGTCATTGAAGACTCCCTGTCTGCAATACCATCATCCTGACAATTATTTTTACCTTTGCCTGAAAATATTTCTTTGTACTTTTTAAGGCATTTCAACAGACAAGAGAAAGATGGAAGCTAAAGTGGCTATAGGAATTTCCTTAGTTCTGTGACTGCTATGTTGATACAGAACAAGATCAGAAACTTGGATATATGTATTTCAACTTAAAATGTTGGTTGATCATCATGACAATGGTTTTAGAAAGAGTTGTCATGAGGGTGGATATTTGAAGTTATAAAAAATATCGTCAGGTTACTCGCTCATGGGCTGAATGAACATTTCTTCTTCTGTCTTTTTCTTTCTTGTCAACTACATTTTAGACCAAAGATGACTGAGATTGCCACCTCTAATACATTGTGAAACATAGCTAACAAAGAGTGATTGTCAATCTACACTAGACATCTTAAACTCACATACATGGAGGGGTCACTCTGGTATCATCACTGCATGGAACAGTCAAGCATAAGGTTGTATCCCCATTGATCTGGAAATCTCGACCCACAATCACATATGGCACAGTGCATTGAAGAGCACCTCTCCATCACTGCCTTGCAGTTAAAGAGCCAATGCTCTGGATTGGAATCTCTTCTAAATTCAGACATATTTGAGGAAGAAAAATATCTATTTGGAGACTGGTAATATTCAGATAAGAGATGATTATATCCTAAACTAGGGTAGTGACAAGGTGGATGAAGAAGATTGAGAAGGCTACGATTGATAGATGGGACTTAACCAATGATTGGATATGGCAGAATAGGGAGGCAAAGTATGCTAGGATGATTTCTGTGCTAACGTATTAGACAAGTGAATTGGAAATCTGGTAGGAATAACAAGGTTTGGGGAGCAGGTAGAAGGGATGGGTTCAGTTTTTGATAAGTCTCATTTAATACGTTTATGATAAAATGTGTACTAGGCCGTTGTGTATATGAATATGAAGCTTAGAAGGGAGATTTCGGCTGATAAATAGATACAGAGTTGATAATATTTAGCATATTTAGCAGTTGAACCTATCGGAAGATGTGTCATCTGAGAAGAGGATGATATTAAGATCATACAGCCCAAGGGAGGACAAGGAGGAGGAAACAGAGAGGTAGGAAGTTGATCATGAGAGGAGTATTTAAGTACTAAATGCCAACAAAAAATTGAATAGGATTTGGATTAAAATAGTTTATTTGATTTAGCAAATGGGAAGTTTTGGTGATATTCCAAAGAGGAACTTTAGTAGAATAGTGAAAATTTATGAGAATGGATTGTCCTTTCAAGAAGATTGTTACTGAAAATATTGAGAAAGGGTTGTAGGTAGAGGGGAACTGAATAACCCTGAGCATATTTAAAGTTGTTGGGAGAGGGTTTGAAGATGGAGATGTATGTCTTAAATCTATTTGGTGTGTTTATGAGGACAGAGTAAATTGTCTATCTTATTCGTGACTCCCTATCCTGTGTCTAGCATAGTACCCGGTGCATATTTTATTACCTAGCATATACCAGGCACTGTGAGACACTAGAAGAAACACAATAGCTATTCTCAGTGAATAAGAGCTGGAGTGGAGAGACCAATCACCCACTACTAACCACTAACTCTTTTATTCAGTTGTGATTGATACTACCAGAGAGAAGTACAAGGTACCATGGGTTCAGGGCCAACAAAATCCTAACCCTCGTGGGTAGACTCCCAGCCAGAAAGGATAAAAATAAAGGTCCCTTCTAGATTTTGTCTTAAGTATCAATGTTACTAATAATTATAGTAAAATAATAGTAGTTTAAATTTATACCTCTTTATGATTTTCATATTACCTCATGCTCATGGTTTATTTGGGAGATGATCCTAGGAAACATGAGTAGGCGAGTGAGGAAGTGAGAGAAGAAAAGAAGGAAGCCAATAAAAAGGGTATTTCACGAGTTACCACTGGGGGCAACTGGCGCTTGATCCCACCAGGAGATTGTGGAAAATGGTGTGAAACACAAACCTCAGAGTTATCCTACAAAGAGCTGAGGAAGCTGAGGAATTTATATACCAATTAATGCTGGTCAATGGTTGCCAATGGCTGAGGGATCCTGGGTGGGGGCATGCATTCAGTTCTTGGCATTTGTGATCTGTTACATGCACTCAGGAAGAATAGCCTCTAGTAGGCAAAGAGATGCAGGCTCTGGGAGATGTAAAGTTGGACTAGCATGCACTGAAATGTAAAGGACTGGAGGAAGACAGGCAGGGTATCATCAACACCTGCCTAATGGGGTTTGAATCTCCATTTTGCCATTTACTAGAAGTGTGACCGTGGGCAATTTACTTATCATCTCTGGGCCTCAGGTTCTTAATCTGAAAAACAGGGATAATGATATTATCTACATCATAGAATTCTAATGATTAAATGAATTATTACATATATCAATTTTACGGATGAGAATATGAAAACTCAAAAAAGATTACTTGCTTATCCAATGTCACACATGTGGGAAGCAGCCTAGCCACTCCTCAAAGCTTTGGTTCTTTCCCTCAGCCTATTTTTCTTACATCTACCACTCAAAGTCTTTCTTGCTGGTGTCCTTATAACTTACTCCCTGTTTGATCAGCACTTGGATATAATTTCTGAATCTTTTTCCCATTTTCTCTCTTCCTAAACTCTTGGGATTGTGCTGACAAGTTTCTCACCTGGGTGTCTGCACATCTCTTTCCAATATTTCAGATTCTGGCCTTGCCCACCACTTAAAATTATATTGTTGTCTCCCGGTCTTCTCTGCCTCCCAGCTTTTATCTTCATCTATGGGACATCTTGACCAATAATATAGGCATTTCCTCCATAATCTTGACTGTGGTATCTGATTACTTGTCTGACTCCTTGTTCTAATGGAATCCTTAAGCTTCTCTGACCCATTTTATTTTACTGGTGTTCATAGTCTGATGGGCACAAAGAATCTATAGTGAAATATTGGATTTCTCATAGAACTGAATAAACATATAATTATTTTGTCCTAAAAAAATCAAAGACATATTAGATATTTAGATTGTGTCATAACTCTGGTCTGATGGGAGCCAGAAGAAGTGGTAAAAGTGTAGAATGGAGAGTTCTGTTACTAAAGGGAATAGATGGTAGCCAGGCAAGCAGGTCATCATGCTGGCCTGAGATTGTCTAAGCACTGCAGCCTTAGCTAGAGCATCACAGACAAGGGCATTGAACAGGTCTCTAGTTGGGATTGAGTAGATCAAGAAATGAGTCACTTAGTGGGCCAGCCTGGTGGTGCAGTGGTTAAGTTTGCACTTTCCGCTTCTCGGTGGCATGGGGTTCGCCGGTTTGGATCCCGGGTGCAGACATGGCACCGCTTGGCAAAAGCCATGCTGTGGAAGGCATCCCACGTATAAAGTCGAGGAAGATGGGCATGGATGTTAGCTCAGGGCCAGTCTTCCTCAGCAAAAAGAAGAGGATTGGCAGTAGTTAGCTCAGGGCCAATCTCCCTCAAAAAAAATGACGTTTATTTTGAAAGTTCTAGACTAGTCATTTTTTAAAAAAGCTTTATTGAAATACAATTCACATACCATACAATTCACCTATTTAAAATGTGCAATTCAATGTTCTTTAGTATGTTCACAGGACTGTACAAACAAATCTTTTGTGGGTGTTATATCTATTGGAGACATAAAATCTGTGGACTCTCTCTCATACACATTTGTACAAACAAAACAGTTTGTGTACAATTTCAGAAGATTCACAGACCCCTCTAAAGCCGATTCATGTGCCCAGGAATATTACCCTTTAAGGCAAACTTTATCTGTATTAAAGGAGCCATTCTTTCTGGTTTTACAATCTAGCAGACATGTAAAGTTGTTGATAATCCTCAACTCCAGTCGTGATATCCCATTAATGAAAACAATATATATGATAAGTCTGGCTCCTAATATTTCAGCCTTTACTATTTTGAAGACAGCAAAAACAGCTTTAGTATCTTTAGAGAGGGTGACAAGGATTTGAAAAATTATTTTGAGATTTGTGAAACTCTGGAGGCCAAATGTAGATATTTAGGAACTACATTTATCATTGCAGGAAGACTTATTTTGACCTAGAAATGTCAGTGCTGTTGCCCTTACAAAGAGCCACGATTCTTGATTGCATCATTTTATTTTACAAAAGGAAATAAATATAGTAGCAATATCAGCATGGTGAGTTGTAACAAGTAACCAGTTTTTTCCTAGTTAATTATAATTACTACCGATTCTACTACTGTACTAGGACATTGAGCACAAAGCACCACTCTCTTTCTGAACACATACAAGAATCACTTGTTTTTGTTTATTTAAGGGCTATCAAATGTACTAATGTGTCTGAACACACAGATGCACACAAAAACACACGTGTACTCATGCAAATGTTCATATAAACCCTCATACAGCAGCATGACCTGATTTTAAAAAAACCCTAAGTTTTAGAATCAGACAGAACTTGATTTGAATCTCAGAGAATCTATTTACTTGCTGTGTGATCCAAGGCATGTTATATAAACACTTGGGAATTCATTACTGACCTTGGGATCTTACGTCTTATCAGCAAGACTATGAGAAGGATCAGAAATAATGTGTGGCTGGAACTTAAAACAGGGTTCTGTACGTGGTAAGAGATCAAGAGGTAGTGAATGCACACACACAGTTTTCTAGTTAAAAAGTCTTCTAAGATTTTATCCCCAGGAGAACATGAGATTTGAGGCAAATTCTGTTCCATGGGCTTTATGCTTTTCTGATATTATTTTCTTTTTCATGATTGTATAATGCTCTAGGTATAATAATAATGATAATAATAGACTAAGAAAATAAAAATTCACCTCAAATCTTTACACCCAGAGATAATTATTGTTAATATTTTGGTAATAATTTATTTACGTCTCTCCCTCCTCCCCTTCATATATTCATATAAAGATATATGTCCCCTTTCTGACTGTTGAGAAATATTGATTATTCCATCTTTCCCAGATAACTTAAATCTCTCCCTCTTAGTAAGCACGTTCTCTTTTACCAAGAAACCAATCCCTTCTCAGTAACAACCCTCCACCCAAGTCAGGTCAGGATAGGTTAGGTTATGTGTCTGTAACAAAAATCTTGATATCTCAGTGATTGAAAACAACAAATTTTTTCCCATCAAACTTTATGTCATTGTAGGTTGCAAAGGGTCTCAGTTCGTTGTAGTCTGCTCAAGGACTCAGGTTGATGGAGGGGTCATCTCAACACAAACTATGAGAACTCGTTTAATCACGTGATAGCCCATAAAGCTTCTGCTTAGAAGTGTCACACATTGCTTCTTTTCACATTTCATTTGATGAAGCAAGTCACGTGGTCACAGCTGAGTTCAAGTGGACAGAGTAAAAGATGGCCTCAGGAGCCTGGGATAAAATAATGGAACTTCTTTTACAGACTTGATGACAACCACATGCCTTAAACCAGGGATTCTCACAGTTGAGTGTGCATCAGAAAAACCTAGAGGCTGGTTAAAATGCAGAGTACTGGGCTACACTCCTAGAGTTTCTAATCCTGTAGATGTAGAACAGGACCAAATAAGTTGCCTTTCTAATAGATTCCCAGGTGGTGTTGATGCTGCTGGTTAGGGGACCACACTATGAGAACCCTAAATTAAAACCTCTCCTCCTACCATTCCCCAGTTTAAGCACTTCAGCAGTGGCACTTAACTGTCCATGATCACATTTCAACCACCTATTTCTCAATTTTCCAAATTTATCTCAATATGTATCTGAATCTCCAACCGTTAATGTATTTATAATTTCCTGAAATGTCGCTAGGCTTTCTATTCTCTGGGCCCAGTTTACTTAATATCTCCTCTATATAGATCTTTTCTGAATCATTCTAGCCAGAAGTATTCTCTTTGTCTTTTCCAAAGTAGTTCACACCTTTCCAATGGAAGAGATCACATGTCATGTGTTATGGTAATCTCATATGTGTGTTTTTCTCTCCTACCTTATAAGTTGCTTTAAGGCACTGTCTCTCTTATAGCACTTTACATAAAGTGATTGTTAAAACACTTAAAATGTCGTTTATTTTTCATTCCCGATTCTTGCCTATTCAGGTAAGCAGAGACTCAGCCGTGTCACCAAGTTCACATCACCACTCCTGTTTTCAAAGCTGTGTGACCAGTAATAAAGCACAGGGCTTGGAGCTAGACTGTCTGGTTCAAAGCCAGTGTGGCCAATTTTTAGCTGTGTTAAATTGTGAAAATGTCTTAGTCTCCGGTGCCTCCTTTTTCTCATTGAGAGAATGAAGGTGACAGTTATGTTCGTGCCATAGAGCTGTTATGAGGGTAAGTGAATTGGTTGATTGGAAGCATTTAGAGCACAGTCGGGCAAGTTGTGAACACCCGATTACTGTTAACCATTATAACTGCTGAACGTCCTAAATGTGTCCTCTGTAACTAAAGTTACCAAATTTGCCTATTATGTACTTCCCACTTAATACCTTAAAAGCTGACTTTTCTTTCATTCATTCTATCAAAACTGTTTTTTCAAAAGTCACTGATTAAATTCCAATAGAATTTCAGGGTGAATTTCACAACTCTCTTTTTGAGAGATTCACTTCTATGATTTTGGGACAGCTTACCAGCCTGACATTCCATCTGTGTCTATATCTTTACCTCCCTCTATATCTATATCTCCATGTCTATTCATATCTCTCTCTATACCTGATACATCATCTATTTCTATATCATATTTCTTATCTGCTCTGTTGACTCCTTTTCTTTGTGTTATTATGGATGTTTTCCGAATCTGCTCTTAGCCTCTGTATTTTCTCATGTCTGCAGAGATTTTCATTCTCCTAGTTTCACTTCCATTCAGTTGACTTTAAAATATGCATTACCAGTTCTGCTCTGTCACCAGCAGTGTAAGAAAAGAAACTTGATCAGTTTGCTAAAATAACTAATATTTAATGTGAGCTTATTACTATGTACCAGACACTTTACCTACAGTTTCTTATTTAAGCTTTGCAGTCACTTTAAGGGTTAGGCACTGTTACCTCCACATTTACCATATGGAAACAAAGTCTTGAAGACAGATAAGGAAATTTTCCCATATCATACAGGTAACTGGTAGGAAGTGGGAGGCTGGATTTGAATCCAGGAGTGTTTAACTTCAGAGCCCATATACTTTATTACTATTATTTTAGAACATCTGCATAGACGCTTCCCCTTCATAAATGAGTGATGATTTTAAGAGTGGGAAGGGTTGTCTGAGATAAAGTCCATCACCCAAAACCAAGCTTATCTTTATTCCTATATCAATGATGTTATCGAATACCTAGAAGGTGAAGTTCAAATTTCTAACCAAGTCATTGAAAACCTTTTATGATCTTGGCTTAATCAGGTTTATTTCTCAGTTTTGCCCATATTTTACCTGAGTTTAAATCAAATTGGCTTAATTATAATTTCCTGAAATGTCTCCAGGATTTTGCTTCTCTAGACCCAACTTAAGCAACATCAATTCTATATGATGCCTAATTTTCCTGAAATTTCGGTTATATCATATCAGATCCCTGATCAAAAATTTGACTTCTGATTTTCCCACTGGACCTTATTCCTACTCTTTTTCTGCTCATGGCTGAATATTTTCTCTATCTCCTTTATTCAAATCTATTCAACACATTGCCTCCCAACTTTTACTGTTTCATCATGTGGCTTCTCTGTTCAAAGATATTTAGTGGCTTCCCATTACCTATGTTAAAAATTCCAAGCTCAGTAGTTATCCATTTTTTTTCCTAGTCTTCCCAACTTCTACCCTTTCTTCTAGTTTTATCTCTTACTACTCTTTAGTTGTAATCATGGGTCAGGCTTCTTACAATTTCCCAAATGCAAGAATCTTTTTAAATTTTATTTTATTGATATATAATTGACATATAACATATTGGTTCCAGGTGTACAACATAGTGATTCCATATTTGTATATATTGTCAAGTGATCACCGCAATAAGTCTAGTTAACATTCATCACCACACAGTTACAATTTTTTTTGCTTGTGAGAAGAACTAATTGCCAAATGCAATTCACCTTTCTGCTATTGCCTGGAAATCCTTTCTCCTAACCTACAGCCCTCTAAATCTAGTTCCTGTTCAAGTACTCTGTCTTTTTCATGAAACCTTAATTGTGGGGGCCTACTTTGGTCTTCTCTGATATATTTTAACTAGCATGGATTGGATCACATATTTACACATTTATTTAAAGCCACCTTACATTTTGACATCTGGACCTGGTGACTGCAGTTTCCCAAAGCCAAATATGTGATTTAATCAGCTATAATTTTTTAGCTAAATGTTAAGTATAGGTCCAGGACTATGCTCATATAGAGCAGAATCTGTGCTATACATGTTTTAGTTTTGCCATTGTGCTTAGAAAATTGTTTAATACGTAGTAGGTACTAAGGTGAATGTTTAAAAAGTGTTGAATGGCTTGCCAAAATGACTTGCTAATGCTAGATAAAATGTTAAGGGAAAGGGCCAGCCCGGTGGCACAGTGGTTAAGTTCACACATTCCGCTTCGGTGGCCTGGGGTTCGCTGGTTCAAATCCTGGGTACAGACCTATGCATCACTTCTCAAGCCATGCTGTGGTAGGCGTCCCACATAAAATAGAGGAAGATCTGCATAGATGTTAGCTCAGGGCCAGTCTTCCTCAGAAAAAGAGGAGGACTGGCAGTAGATGTTAGCTCAGGGCTAATCTTCCTCAAAAAAAAAAAGAGAAAAAAAGTTGAAAGAATATCATACTTATTTAATTACTACAGAAGGAACCAGAAAATATAGTTTTCCAAGCTTCTTAGTATGAAAAGCACTTTATAAGAGATGGCTATACAAAGATACAACTCTTCGTCTTAATAATTATGATTCTCTGTTAAACTTGATGTATTTCTTTTTTAGCATAAATTGAAAGATTGTTGGGAATCTGCTGAGATGATCTAATGAAACTGTGGAAATGTTAAAGATAGATTTTTTTCTGGGCAGTTAAGATAAGAGGTGGAAGGATACGATACCACTCTTAGAGAATAATTCAACAAGCCAAGCTACCACAAATCAGTTTTTGAAATGAAGCAGAATACAAGTATATAGACAAGTGAGCCAAAATATTCATTAACAAGAAATGGTCCTGAAGTTGAAGTGCTAGATTAATGGTTGACCTTATAAATATTTGGCACTTTAGCTTCCGCTGTAATAGAACTTACCATAAAGTGAGCTTAGCTACTTGGATGTGTCTCCTTTGCTAGAATCTAAGCTCCATGATAAAAAGTATCCACTGATTCTTTTTCCACAATTGTGCCCTAGTACCTACCTCAGTGCCTGTAAAATGGTAGACATGCAATAAATATTTCTTTTTCTTGTTTTTGCTGAGGAAGATTCACCCTGAGCTAACATCTGTTGCCAATCTTCCTCATTTTTTTGCTTGAGGAAGATTAGCCCTGAGCTAACATTCATGCCAGTCTTCCTCTGTTTTGTATGTGCATCGCTGCCACAGTATGGCTGACAAATGGTGTGGGTCCACACCCAGGATCCGAACCCACAAACCCAGGCCACTGAAGCAGAGCACATTGAACTTAACCACTATGCCATGGGGCTGGCCCCCAATATATATTTTTTGAATGAATAGATAAACAAAAGGATTTCAGTTTAGTAAATTAAATTAGAAAGACTATCAAGGTATTTAGGTAGTTATGGTCAAGGTCAGATCTTCAGTTTAAGAACTGGGGAAAGGGAAGATTAAAAAGTGATGAAAGAAAGCTAAGAAGAATAAACAGTTGCAACAGAAAGTTCTCACTTAAGCCAAGAGGTTTAAAAAAAAAACAGGCAGATGAAGAGCAAGAAGAGACTCTTTTCCATACATTATATATTTTCAAAAACAACTGCTTTAGTGATTGATTGTCAATTATTAGCAGAACCATCACATTCTCTCACAGGCCAAGGTGAAAAGTATGATGAGACAAGTTTTCTTGCTAACACGATTGAGCTCAGTTTAGAATATTAACATGACATTTATGTGGTCTACTGTTCTCTAAGTTCAAATAAATCAGCTCTGTATAAAAAGCAGTCATGGATTAAATGACTTTAGCCTGCTTTGGGGAAACTACTGCCATTAAACCTGCCCCAAACAAACTACAAAGGTTTCCAGGACTCCATTTACGAAAAGACATTTGAATGTTGACCTTGCCATGTGATCATTTAACAATATTTTATTATATTTTGCCCATGTCACAACAGTGGCTTGTATTTGTTTCTAATTTCTACTTTACTTATTTATCTTATACATGTCATACCTATTTGCTTCCCAAAATGGTCCTCTGGTGTGTCTGGCAAGCTTCCTAACTAGGAATGTGAAAGGAGTTTTACATTAAAATCACATTTTTGAATTTTCATATTCCTAGACAGGTTTTAACGTAAGCAGCATGAAAGCACAAAAGCAGTCTATGTCATATGCTATTTGTCAGTCTCCAATGAAGGGTAAACATTTATCAGTTTCAGTAACAACTCTGGCCTAACTGAGGGCTGTCATTTTCTAAAAATATTGATTGATAGAAGCCTCTCCTTAGAAATATAAAATGCATGCAATTTACATACAGCTGAGAAATACCAGCTCATTATTTCTTCCTGACAGGCAGTAATGCCCTTTATAAACTATGGGGATTTCATTACCAAAAAAAAGTTGTTTAAACTGAAAACAAAAGAATGGTCAGAGTCCCATGTAGTATATTTTCTGATACTTTGTCCATGTTTTATAGTAGCCTAATTTGCCAAATAAAAGTGAATTGGAGTATATTTTAAAGGCGAATATATATATATATTATATCATGTATAATATTATATATAAAATAGAAATAGACAAAATGTTCAAGAGAAAATCATCAACAAATCCTTGAATTCTAACACAATTTTTATTTCTGTTATGAAAGCTAACATGTATCCTAAATTAGAGAAGGCATGTTTGCAGATGTTGTCCTGTGGAAATATTGATTTGAAAAAAATGCAAAATGGTGGGCCAGCCCTGGTGGCCTAGTGGTTAAGTTTGGTGCACTCCGCTTCAGTGGCCCAGGTTCAGTTCCTGGGTGCAGACCTACACCACTCTTCAGTGGTCATGCTGTGGCAGTGGCTCACAGACAAAATAGAGGAAAATTGGCAACAAATGTTAGCTCAGGGTGAATCTTCCTCAGGCAAAAGAAAAAATAAGCAAAATGAGAGGTCAAATGTTTTAATACTCACTGACAGGAACCAATCATGACAATGCAGGCAGGGGCCTGACATAAGAAGAAAAAAGTAATTAAGGTGATTACAGAAATGTAAACAGGACTCTAGTAAATGAATTTACTAAGTGGTCTTGTTAATTGCTTGAACATTAATCAGAATTTAGAGTTGGAAGTGGTTATATTCTGCTACTCACAAACTCGATGGTCTTGGGAAGCCATTTTTATTTTCTAAGTCTCACTGAATTAATCTCTACATAGTTCTTATCCCACCTACTTCACAGATTTTTTAAGAAGAGTAGATGAAATAATGTATCTGAAAATGAGATAATACATGATCTAAGCCAATGTATCGAGCAGTGCAGAACACCTCTAGTGTAGATGACAGATATCAAAGCATTCTCTTACTGAATCCCTCTGCCAGTCTGAAGTGTCCTGGAAACAGAGCCTGTCTTTTGCTAGTTAGATCTAATTATTAAAAGTGATATTACCTAAAAGTTCTTTCTTACATTGAACAAGAATCTGTATCTTTGTAACATTCACATATTGATTTTACTTATATTTAGAGGAACCGTAATTGCCTTCCACTATTTGAAGATGTCATTATGTCTCTACCATCTCCAAGATGAATATCTAAAACCTTTACTCATATGGCTTGCTTTCGGTACCCTTTACCGTTATGATATCAAACCTCCTACGTCTAGTAAGATTTAGGGCTAGGGATAGAATTCAAATTGGGGATTCCTAGTCAGATATTTCCTGAATCTTTGCAGTCCTTACAACGGTTCTTTCCAATATTAATTACAAACTTTAAGTTGATGTCTATTAAATTTGTCATATTAGTTTCAGTATTATTTCAATGAAGACATCCATAGTAAGATTTTATTATATACAAGAAGAGCTATTCTTTCTAGCATAGTAATATCTTTTATTATAATGGCTGTATTTTTATGCCATAACGTCCAAGTTGTTGGCAAGATATATTTGGTAGAAACAGTCAACGTGAGAGTCCCGTGACAATCAACTAGCTTTTACTTGACATTGACACAGGTCCATTTTTCATCATTTTTCGTAAATGGTGTTGTGTAACCTGTGTGTTTTTACTATATTCTAGTAAAGATTCAATACTGTACTATTTGAACTTGTTATGTGAACGTAGTATGTGAACTTATTATGGGAGACATTGACAAGCTATGCTGTGAATGTGACATTTTCTTATCTATCAAACTAATGATCTGATCAAAAAAGAAAATGACTTTTGTTCATTAGTTGATTTGATAACCCCACAATGTCATACATCGTTTCTAGCAGTGTCATTTGTTCTGTATAAATGTCAGATTGCATAGATTCTTTAGCCTTAGTAGATGTGTAGTATATATATATATGGGGCAAAAAATACACAAGGAGTTTCTTGAAAATATTAGTTTAGAATGAGATAACTGCTCTTATAGGAATTGTATCTATTCTCGGAGAAAACTTCGTCATTAAATGTGTCATAGCATTTCTTAGGATCATAGCACACGTATAAACATACAGATATATATATATATACCCCTATATATATATACCCCTATAAATATACCCCTAGTCAGATATTATAGGTGTAATGAGATCATAAATAGATAGATAGATAGATGATTGATAGATAATAGATTGATAGATAGATGGACAGAGCACTCAGCAGTGGGAACCCCCTTTCAGGCATACTATCAAATCTAGTGTATTGGAATTCCCAGAACAAGCTTGCATATTAAGGACTTATCAGAAATGGAGGAAACCTTCCTGTTAACTACCATTGCAGAAATGGCTAAGAAGAAAGTTTAGAGTATAAACCAAAGATTAAGATCTTATTCTTTATTCGACTTATCATGTTACATAGGTGCAACAAAACAACAACTATTCATTAAGCACCATCTCTGTCTGAGGCATTATACTTCATGCTGTACTATCTATAGATTATGATAAAGTTTATTTGATGTTTACTAGAGTGCTTTGATCCCAAGAGCAGGATTCTGATTTTGATGGCTCTTTTTTCCAGCTACTTGAAGTTGCTAAAGATCATGGTGATAATCAACATAAGATAAAAATGTATTTTCATCTAAATGACGTTGCAAAACTTATGCTTTAATGATTAGAAAAAGACTTGAATGATTATTGGTGTAGGCTATAAGAAGAGGTTACTATTTTTAATTCACCATCATAAGCCTCTGGAATAAGCTGATAATATGACCCAAAGTTATTAATTTGTGCTTGTGTAAACCCTTTGGGTCTTGAGACTTATTTAATGACTGTATGGAGATGGTGTTTTAAATGTCTTGGGATATGTGAGCTACATAGTTCAGCTGTATAATTTGATCAGTGTTTGTTCATTTTATGGGATGTAATATATTTCACATTGGTTTGATTTATTGTTTCAGAGTAAAATTCAATTTAACACATTTTCTTGCTAACTGAATTGTAAATGAATTATGTTAACAACTCCCCTGTGTAAAAGCCTAGACAAAATACATATGGTCAATAACCATTTTGTGTGAAATAATTGTATAAAAGAGCATACTTTAGTGGACTACTCTAGACTTGCATATTTCTTCATAAATCAACTTTATGAAAAGGATAAGAACTGAACAGAGATGTATTTGAAGCATTTCAGCTCTAATGGCCTTGTAAATTAGGTTCACTTCACCCACTGTAATAACATCATTCAGTTTCTGCAGAAAAAAATGTCTGGTTTAATTTGGAGTATATTATTATTATTATTTTTAAATGTACAATTCTTAATTGTATATATTTTTTAATTTGATCAAGTTTTCTAAGGGACTTCCTCAGGAAGTAAAATTTTACATCATTTTAAGCTGTGCATTAAATTTGACTTGTCAAGTGTTGAATGTAATTCTTTTCATTTCAAATATAGAAATCTATGGTAATCCTTTTAATTTGTATCTAAAGTAAATCTGACCTAGATATGTGTAACCAGTTTTTAAAAATTTTTATACCATTTTTATACACTGGTGTTGACAATTGTAAAGGCATTTTCTCTGTTTGCTTATTCAACATCCATGATTCAAGACAGTAAATTTAGGACCAGTTAAGTAGTTTGTAAAAAGGCACAAAAAATCCATATGAGGGCTAACTATGTGAATTGAATGACATTCCCACATAGATGAAATTGCTGATTTAGATGTGGGCTAAGAATCAACAGAAAAAGAGACTATATAAGTAACTCAAATTATCTGACAGAAGAGCAAAGAGCTTGATGGCTGCCTGTGACCACTTTTTTAAAAAAAATTTCATAAGTATTTAATGAATGCAAACTGAGCCAGGCTTGGTATTGGACATTGAAAATACATTGTGTTCTAGAAGTTCATATTGTTCTCCCTCCAACCCTAAAAAAGAAAATAGAGAAAGTAGTAATAATAAAGGAACTTGGTAGGCAAACACTCTTCTGTAAGGTTTGATTTGACTCATAAAATAAGTGTGACAACTATTGAGTCGCTTGTTCAGACATAAAAGTTCAAAGTAATACTAATATCTTAATCTTCTTGTTTCAGTACTTTCCTTATGAATGATCATGCGTAGGTATTTTATTTCCTTAGTATAATTTACCAGTCTTTAATATTAACAATATTTAAATATATAAAATCTTACAAAAACCTACACTGTATGGCCTCATACATTAGAATTAATTGATGTCATGTGCACTCTAAGCACTACGAGATCAGGGCTGTTTCTGTCTTGTCCAGTATTTATCTTCAGCAACCAGCACCAGAGCCAGGCATTCAGTAGGTTCCAATGCATTCTGAATGAATTACCTTTAAGAAAAACATTGATTGGATAATCACAATGTAGTGAGTCACTGTTTTCTTAAAATAGTTTTAAAGGAATCTCAAGTCCTTCGAAAATAGTGTTTTAGTACCTCCACTTTGTGTGCGTGCATTTGTGTGAGTGTCTGAGTGTGTGTGTGTGTGTGTGTGTGTGTGTGTGTAAACTCAAATTTCATGGTAGTGTATGATAGAATCGACCTGGCTTTAAAAGTTCAGAGGTTGGAAGATATCATTATGTACTGAGCTCTTGTGGTGTTCAGGGAAACAGTTGCACGGCACTTGAACATTGATGGGTTGATAACATTTATTCAGTTAAATAAATGAAAGGAAATAGGACCAGGCATTCCTGGCAGTGAAAATAGCTTAAATAAATGCACAAAAGTAAGTCCACATGTAATATGCTCAAAGCATAATGTGCACCTGTACAAAATCCAAAAGATTAATTTCTGCCAAAGTAAAATTTTGTTTCCATTGTTCTACTTAAATATTTGGAGGCAAATGCATATTACCATAATTAATTTAAACTTCACAACACTCAGTTTTCTTTTTTCTTGTAATTCATTTAGTACAAAGACCCAGAGTTATAGAATTACTTGACTCTGATTTCTTGGCAACATATGGACTCTTTACTGAAAATTTTGTCTACTTCATTCTTAATCATACAACACTCAGAGTAACAAATTTATAATGAGAAATTGAGAAAGAATCTCAAAGCTTAGGGCTAATTTGCATTTGGTTCATATAGACCTCTAGAAGCTTAGCTCTATCAAGATTATCTGAATCTTTACAACATTTTCTATTTCAAGCTATTTTCTTCACTCATACACGCCCCAACCTATTTTAGTTTAATTATTTTTAATTCATAAGAATATGTGGATGCAAACAGAGATAATGAGTGTAGATATCATTTCAGAATCGTTGCTATGGTAATCATAACAGAGGAAGCATGAAGATACACTTTATTTCCTGCTATGTCCACCTACAGGTAGAGATTATGAATCAGCTTCTCTCCTACCTTCTCCAATTGAGTGACTATTTATTTAGGTAAATGAATCAAACTATTATTCTATCAGGGGTATAGACTGCTCCCCCATCTAAAAATGCATCAATTAAAGATTACTTTTGTTTAAATGAAGCGCTTTAAAATCTAAAATCAACCTTGTAGATTTCCACAACAAATACTAAAATAATTTTCAGATAATAATGGTTTAATGTGAATAGGTAAACTTTAAACACATATATTAAAATGTAGAAGAATATTTTAATAATATTAAGGTGACATAAAACTCAGAAGCTATAAAATAAAATGACAGGTTTAACAACACAAAACCTAAAATATTTTCTACGGTTAAAGATACCATAAAAAAGTAACAAAACATATGACAGACTGGGAATCATACTGATAGTAAAGAATTAATCACTATGCTAAAACTCCTACATTTAATATGAACAAATATATTGTAGTAATGTTTAAAAAGTGGCTAAATATAATCTGGATATCCACTTGAGAAAATCACAAATAACCAATCAAAATAAAAATAATCTCAACACTGCTAATAATCAAAGAAATGCAAAGTACAATATGTAATGATGAAGGTTCATTGAAATAGGCCCTGTGTTTTCTTTGGTGGAAGAACCACTTGGAAAATTTTAAATAGAAAATTTGGAATTATCTTTCAAAATGTGAAATTGTATATATCTTGAATCGAACCCGAGGTTTCACCTTTAGGAATTAGATCTACAGGAAAACTCACACATATCTAAGACAAATATAACAGGGTGCTAATTGCAGCATTCTTCACAGTAGTTCCAGTATTCTTCTGTACTACAGAGTGCTAGGCAAGTATATCTCTACCATTGGACTATAGGCTCCATAAAAATCAGAGTCCAGGTTTGTTTGTGTTTGTTTTAACTTTTGCTCAATATTATAACTATAGTGCCTAGCATAATTCTTGACTTATGATAAGTGCCCAGTAAACAGTTGCAGAAGAAATAAATAGATAAATGAATGCATGCATTATTAAAGTTAAAGTCCAAATTGTAAATATGTATGTATATGTATAAACATTTTTAAGCTGCGTTTTGCTGCAAACTAACTTTTTTTTTTAATCCTTTTGGTGAGAAAGATTGGCCCTGAGCTAACATCTGTTGCCAATCTTCCTCTTTCTTTTTCTCTCCCCAAGGCCCCAGTACATAGTTGTATATAATAGTTGTAAGTCCTTCTAGTTCTTCTATATGGGATGCTGTCACAGCATGGCTTGATGAACATTATATAGATCTGCGCCCAGGATCTGAACGAATGAACCCTGGACTGCTGAAGTGAAGCATGGGAACTTAACCACTACGCCACCAGGCTGGCCCCTGCAAACTTACTTTTTGATAGGTATTTTTCTAAGTACTTACGTTTATCTTAATTCTTTCAAAACCCTTAGCCCCATTTTTATAGATGAGGGCATGGAGACATGAAGAAATTAAGTTCTTTACCCCAAATTATATAGAGAGTATGGGTTCGAGAACAAGGCTTTGAATTTATACTACCTGGGCACGTCCTGTGAAGGTATATAGGAAAGTAGATAGATAGGTAACGTGTGTGTAGTTTGATCTCATTAGGTAGACAGGCAGGTGAATAGATAAATGGATGGCTAAATGGAAAGATGGATGGGTAGATGGATGAATAGACAGGTAGCATAGCTTCTACTGAGATGTATTATCTCTAGATAATGGGACTGGAGTGTTGTAGAGATGTGGAGTACTTTCATTGTTCCCTTTATATACTTCTGTACTATTTTAATTTTCCACTACAATAAGCATGTATTGCTTTTGTAATAAAAATGTTTAAAAGTGAGCGATTAAATCAAAACTAATAAAAGAAAAAAATCAGGGAGAACTAAAAGACTGACTCTTGGAGCCAAGAACATCAATCTGACCTGTTTCCTCTGGGGGAGAAGTTTCTTTTCAAGGGATAGGCTCCCCATCATGGTGAGAGTGGAAATGGCACCCATTTGGTCAATCAAAGGCCAGAGCCTGAATAGGGTCTGAAGTTGTGGGTAGTGAGACAGACTTTGCAGGATATAGTAACTGAGCTGGTTACACCAAGCCCTGAGGCTTATGGTCATCAGGAGAGCTAGGCCTATGTTAGTAGAATTAAACCTGTAGGAGAGAGATTTGGGATAAAGCTAAAATTTCAGAGGCTGTGTCAAGAAACTTAGCTATGTAGGGGGTAATAGTGCACATGTGTACAGTGATGGAGGGTAATTAGTCTTTGGGTGGTGAACATGAAGTAGTCTACACAGAAATCTAAATATGATGTACACCTGAAATTCATATAATGTTATAAACCAATGTTACTTCATTAAAAAATAAATAAATATATACTAATATGGAAAAAAATGCATCAGAAATTAGAACTAAAAAGAAACTTCCCTATGTAGTATTTGGCATATCAGCTTAACCCTTGTCCAGCCATTGGAAAAGAGAGAGAAGAAATTTTAAAATTGCAAATGGGTAAAATGAACATCTGACAATTAAAATAGTACTGAGAAGCTACATAAAGCCTTTCCTTCTTCCTACTCATTCTTTGATGTTACTAATCTCTAGTCAAAAGGGATTGCTTTTCAAATCAAACATATATATGTATGTCTCACACACGCACACACAGTAGTTGTGTAGGTGACCATATTAATTGCTTATAAATGTGTGTATATCATGCCTAATTTTTCTTTTTTCTTAACTAATTCCCTTTCTCATTCTCATATCTCAGTTTAAAGAACTGCTTGTACTGTTACATTATTCAACAGGATCCTACCCGCCACTGGGTCATACTGTTAGTGAAATGTCAAGGCTTTCATTTGCTGGAATCTTCTAGTCCACCATATATTCAGACATGTAATATAAAATTTCTGAGAAATCTACTTCAAGTTCTAAGGAGTTATCTTTTCCTATTTTGGGTCAGAGAGCACTTGAACAAATTTTTCTATAGATATCAATCAATGATTTTTGAACATCTATTCTATGCAAAGCACTGTGCTATTTTGTAGAGTCTATGCCAAAGCTTAGAACAATGAATAAAACATTAGTTTTCCTGTGCCTTGAGTATTTTCAATCTGAATTAAAAATGTACTAACTTTGTCATCATCACTCATAGGCATCTTGATTAACCTGCTAATGCTCTCTAATTTAGAAATGAACGCATTCTTTCCTACTACTTAAAAAAATAATCTGATCCATTTCCTAGAGTATGAGATGTTATGCAAATCAAGCCTCATTTTTTAGAATGTGATCAATAATTTTAAAAAATCTTTTGAGATACAGTAGAAAGCTGAGGCTCAGTCTGTTTAAGCTTGTTCAGTGTCACAAAATGAGAGAACTGGGATGCAAACCCAGGAGTCTCTTTTTTTTCTGCTTTAATTGAACTATCATTTACAATTTATATGACCTTGTACAATATTCTTAACTCATAACAGAATGTTGAAGGGTGAATGAGAAAACATAATAAAATCCTTTGTACATAATTGATGCTCAATGAAAAGTAATTAAATATCAAATCGAATCTCTTTAACATAATTTTGGAGGGAGACAAATACTGCCTGCTCCTGTTTGTTATAGTGCTTTCTTTTTCTTCAACCAGTTCTCAATTCTCAACATGAGTTTTATTTTATATTCACTTCACTGAAGTGAAACTTTCTTCCCAGCAGCCATAATTATTTGTTCATTTATCCTTTTACTAATTTAACAAGTATTGAGTACCTACTATTTGCCAGTAAATGGTAAAACAATTTAGAGAAAGTTTCTGCCCTTGTAGTGCTTATATTATTGTAGGCAGACAGATAATAACAAAGGAATGAATACGTAAACGTAATAATTACAGTTTGTGACAAATGACATTAAGGAAGTAAGCCAATGTGAAATAAAGTCAAGGGAAAGGGAGTGTGCTTCTTAAAATAGGGTAATCAACAAATGCATCTTCGAGGAGGTGCCATATGAGCTAAAGCTTAATGCATAAGAATGAATCAAAAACGCAAAAAGATGGGGAAAATATTCCAGGTAAAGAGAACAACAAGTATAAAGACCAAGAATACAAAAGGGCCTTGTTATTTCAGATATGGAAACAACGCC
This sequence comes from Equus caballus, assembly GCF_041296265.1. Taxonomy (NCBI): domain Eukaryota; kingdom Metazoa; phylum Chordata; class Mammalia; order Perissodactyla; family Equidae; genus Equus; species Equus caballus. The sequence continues at coordinate 26,657,775 of NC_091715.1, read as the reverse complement.
AATATATCTGAAAGGTAGTGGGCGAGAAAGAGGCTGTTAGATTGCCATTAGCTAAGTGTGCAGGATTGGGTTATGTAGTAACTTGTAAGGTATAGAAGTATGGATTTATTCTAAACACATGAGAAACTTTTGAAGGGTTTTAAGTATGAAAGAGTTCCAATTTAATTTGTGTTTTAAAAATGATAATTCCAGCTGTTGCATACAGAATAGATTGAAAAGCATGAGAACATTTAGGATGTGAATGTAATGGTCCCAGAAGGCAAGGATCATGGCGTGGGTGAAATAGTAATAGCATGAAGATAAGTGGATGCATGTATTCTTTTTAGAGGCAGAAAAGACAAGGCTTGGTAATGGATCAAATGGGGGAATGCAGAAAAGGAAAAATCAAAGAGGATTCCTAAGTTTACAGCCTGACACAATGTGTGGATGTTGTTCCCATATTTGGAGATGGTGATTAATGGGGAAGCTAATGATTTTTAATGAAACTGAGAGCCTTATTTTGTATCTAAAAAATTTGAGGTATCTCCTGAGGGAAGAGGTCTCAGCTGGAGATAGGCATTTGGGAATCATTAGCATGTAGGCAATATTTAGGAAGAGAGAGGGAGGGAGGAAGGGAGAGAAACTGCATGGCATCACCTAGGGAAGAGTGAATGTAGCTAGAGAAGACCCAGATCCAACCTCTAAGTCTCTCCAAAGTTTTGTACCATTTAAATAGGTTGCACAAGAAAGAGTGCCTGTGAAACTGTTGCTACGTAGGTATAAAACCTGAAAAATATAGCATAAAAGGATCCAAGAAAAACAAAGCAGTTTGAGAATGACAGCATGCTGCTGGGAGCTACAGAGTATGATGGAGATAGAAAAATCTGTTAGGCTGGGCAACATTGTAGCCATTAGTGGAATAAAGAGACAGAAGCCGCTTCTCTGATCCAGAATTATCTAGAGAAGCCTTCTGAGCTCATCTTTAAAATACTACCCTGGGGGCCGGCCCCGTGGCCAAGTGGTTAAGTTCATGCACTCCGCTTTGGTGGCCCAGGGTTTCACTGGTTCGGATTCTGGGCACAGACATGGCACCACTCATCAGGCCATGTTGAGGTGGCGTCCCACATGCCACAACTAGAAGGACCCACAACTAAAAATACACAACTATGTACTTGGGGGCTTTGGGGAGAAGAAGAAGAAAAAAGAATATTGGCAACAGATGTTAGCTCAGGTGCCAATCTTTAATTAAAAAAAAGAAATACTACCACACTTATTCCCTACTCATTTTATTGTTCTCTGTAGCACTTGAAGTCTGAGAGGCTGAAGATTTGTTTTTATTTATTATCTGTGTCTCAACTAAAATCTAGGCTCCATGAGGGCAGGGGCATTGCTTTATTCACTGCTGTATTCCTTGTGTCTGGAACAGTGCTTGGCATATATTAGATGCTAAGTAAATATGAGCTGAATGAAAAGGGAGTAAGAAAGTAGGTTCAAAGAGTGTGGCTGAAACATTTGAAAAGTTGTATTGTGAAGGGGAACAGCAAAATGGAAGAGGATGGAAAAACAAGGGAGTAACCTTATTAAGAGTTACTGTGATATGCTGGAACCAGATCATAGAAGTTCACTAGAGCAGATTGTTAAATGATCAGGAATTACGCCAGCAGGTTGTTAAACCATTGGTAATGTGAAATCATCCATGGTGGAAGGATTTACCCCATGGAGAATGGCAAACACTACCCATCAGGGATTTTGTTGTTGTGCTTGTGTGTGTGTGTTTTTTTTTTCTTTTGGAGAACTGGTTTACCAGCATACCAGTGTTTTCTGTTTTTGTTTTTTTAGTTTGCTTTGTCTTTCAAGTAAGAGTTTGGAGAGGGTGTTTGTAGGCTGGGGAAAGATTGATGATTCAATAGAAAACATGTGAAAAGTACAAGTAGAGAGATTTGTCTTAATTGGAATGGGAACACTTTAATTGTTAAGAGGAGGATTGAACAAGTGGATGGGTATAGGTGTCAATATCTGTGATTTGTGGTGGACAGATGGAGTTTTTTCTGATAGTTAAAATCCAAACATTGTATATAGGATCATAGAAAAATAACCTAGTTGTCTTTTACTAGTTACCATGTTCCTTTGTATTCTACTTTATACCTCCATTTGTGCAGTATTTTTCATCACGCACATACATCAGATTCTATTCAATTTTCAAAATAGTATGCTCTATTCTTATTGAGTATATGTAAAATTTCTGTGAAAACCAACCACTTGAGTTATGTCTTATGCCTTTTTTAACAACATTGATTGCATTCTCTTGTATAAAAGGTTACTTCTTATCATTGTCTTATTATACGTTTTTTCATGCTTATTCTCTTTTTTGCTTGTACCTTTCTCCATCGTTGTTTCACAATTGATTATCCTCACTTTTGAGAAGTTCTAATTTACATTTTTTCAAATTGAAAGTTATTTATCATCCATGCATATTATTGTATGTATAATTGGGAACCCTTAATTACATTGGTGCAAGAAACCCCACACTCATACTCAAATGAACTTTTATTAGTACTGTCAAAAGCAGAATGTGTCTCTGTAATTTGAAATCGTATTAAAGTTTGCCACTTGTTTATTGTGTGTTTCATCAGCATGCCTCTACTAGTGCTTAGAAACTACATGAATGCATGCTCTTTGGCCACGGTGTCCAGTTTTCAGTTAGAATACTACAAAAGTAGGGATTAATTCAAGAAATCCTCCTTTGCCATAAAGTATCTTACAATTTGTTTGTGGCGATGTTTTGCTAAATGCTGCATCCCTTCTTCTGATGTTGCACATGGTATCTGCTGCTGCCATGATACCATCCATCATATCTGTTAAGATGCAGACATCACTCCTCCATTATGAATATTTTGTGTCTGAGAGAGTCACATCTGGGTTGTTTACCTTCAGACTTGTCTACCCTAGGAATTAGGAGATGGACCCATTCTAATTATAAGAATGATTCATTCCCTAGTGAATCGATGTCATGTATTACACATTGTAGGCATCCCACAAATATTTGGTGCGTGTTTAAATGCAGGAAAGCTCAGAAATTATAATTATGTGCTAATTGGAGATAGGTCACGACAAATAACGGATAAAATGTATTGAGCATTTACTCTGTATATTCATTTTCCCTCCCAAGCATCGTCACAAGCTATTTGTGTGATATTAATATGACTCATTTTATAGATAAAAACTGGGACAAAGGGAAATTAGTTAATTTTACCACATTCTCTTGCCTATAAGGGGCAGAGCTATGATTTGATCAAGGTATATTTAATTCAACAAGCTAAATTCTTTGATATGGAATGGATAAATTTTTTATAATATTTTGTTACCAAGAAGGTTGATCTTATATACAATTTCTTCCTTAAGCTAGTTATCATTGGGAGATGTGCTTTGGAACTGCCCTTACACCATCAGGTTATTTCCAAATCCCAAAACATACTGGAAAGCACCATAATAATCAATGAAATTTGTGTCAAATGAAACGAGCATCTCCATTCTGGCTTCACTGTTTATCAACTATCATGTCCAACTCTGTGGAGAATGAGGCTGTGGAAACAGAATATTTTGTGTTAGTAAAGACGATATCGTGTGGGGTTACTTATGAAACTTACTGCGCTTTTTCTAGCAGTCGGAAAAAAGGAAGTCAATTTGGTTAGATCAAAAGTAAAGCGCAAAAACAGCAGGTGACAATTAAGGAAGCAGAGTTAAATGTCACTGAGCCAAAATGCTTTTTCTCAAATGGAAACTCCAATAGTTCTTCCCACAATAGGCATGTAGAGAGAATTGTAAGAAAATACAAATGTTTTTCTATCAATAGTCTCCTACACTGACTTATTAGCTTTCATTTATTAGGTCAAGCTAGCTTCTATTCTCCTGTTTTAGAGTACATGTACTGAAAAGTTGTTCTAAGGTTTTAAATGGCCAGGGATTTTTTTTAAATAAATATATTTTAATGGGGTATGAACTCAATGAGTAGCTAGAAAAGCAAATTTTGGAAATTTATTGCATTTTGCAATTGAAAATTTAAGGACATAACACTTCACCTGATTAGCTGCACACAAAAGACATTTGATATTTGATTAAAAATGTTCTCAAAGATGGTTTATTTGAAACTTGTAAAATCAGGATTGGTTATTTCCATTTAATCGACTTTATCCACAGCTTCTGTGCTTTTGTTCTCAGACATTACCAGAATGTTTGGTATCAACACTACAGAATCCCCAGTCCTATTTAATTCCCCCCAAAAAAGCCTGACAAAGATAGTACATTTGTGGAAAGTAATTTGTTTTATACGATGAAGTGAAAAGAAGTAGGTGATAGGAATAAATTGGCAAGTGGTAAATTGAGGACTTTGAAATTATTTGGTTATAATTTTGTTTCCCCATTAGAATCAAAATTTCATGAGAACAGATCTCTGAGCTCATTTATTTACCACTGTATCCTCAAAGACCAGAATATAGCCTGGCACAAAGTAGTAACTCAATAAATCTTTGTTAAATATATTTTTCAGTGTCTCATATTGTCAATCCAGTACTTTTCAGAATCAATAACATCACCTCCAGCTACCATTATTTATTGGATTGAATACATGATGTTTATTTGCATAGATATATTTAGCATTCTTTGGTTAATGGCCAGAAAGCTAAGCTAGTTTTCAGTGTATCTGAAGTCTCCTGTAAGCACCTGATTTTTTGTTTTTCCCTGTTAGGCCCCAGGTAAGCCTTGTGTATTTTGAACACTGTTTTCCACTTGTACCAAGATGATAGTGATAGTTTCCTGCTAGCTACGCTACAAGCACATGGCAAGGAATAATTGGATGTTTAAAAGATAAAATTGTTTAGTGTTTCTCATGTATAAATAAAAGTAATTGCTTTTTATCATTAATTCTATTATGAAACTGAGTCATCTTCATCAATACAAATTATTTTCATTACTATATTTTATAGTCCTTTAGTGAAAAGCATTGTTAGTAGAAGATAAAAGCAACTTGGATCAGTGAGTGAAATGCTAAAATTATGGAATGGCTTAATTTAAGCAGTACTTAATTTAGTAGAGGCAGAACATGTCTGGTAGAATGTTAAAGAATTTAACCTGAGAGGACCTGTGCAAGTTATTTTCTTATTAGAATGCTGTATATCCATTGTTATGTACAGTGACTTATAAATGGAAAATATATGTAGGTAGAATGTAGTGCTGGATGAAAAATATTAAAATTGAAAATAACGATCTATTGCTGTAATAAATTAGTTTGGCTATGCTATCGCCTACAATTTACACTCTAGTGCTTACAGATCAGATGACATTATAACATAATCTCTTCGTTTTCAAGCCTCAAATGATAACCCACTTTGCTTCCAGCAGTAAGTTGTTTAGAATGTCACATCTGTGTATTTGATTATTTTAGCAAACACAGGATTTTGATTGTATCTACATATGTGTTCCCATTTTCATATTTAGAGCTATCTGACCATGTCTAGTTTGTGACCGTAAGTTTCTTCTTCCCAGTTCACCCATTCCCTTTTTCTGACAAATGGTGAATTTATTTCTTTTTATTATTTTGTTTCCTATACACATTCTGTGGTAAATGATCCAGGTTTATTCTGATCGTGGTTTCTCAATGACTTGCTTTTTAATTTTTTTATGAAACTCTTAAAAGACTGATCAGACTTTGTGAGTGCACATTTATGCATCTAACTTTGAAATCCTGCTTCTTTCTGATTACACAATATGCATTATAATCCAATATTTCAGCCCCTGCCTTCCTTCGCGCAGAAAACTGACCTGAGGTTTAGATGATAGAGTCTCTTGTTTAGATTTCCCAGAGGTGTTTCAAGGTTGTGCCTGGCAGCTGGCTAATCAGACTTTCTGGAGGTTGGTTGCCCAAGATAAGAGTGGTTTTGTTGAAGGCTCCAGTTTCCTAACAAACTCATTCACATTGACTTTTATGGGGTGAGGGCATACTGAAAGAAGAGTTTGTACAACTTTGCTTTTATTGTTTCTTTTTGATTTTTACAGATAGTTGTTTATAATATATAATACACTATCTAATTATAAAATTAGTGCTGAATGGAGAGTGTGTAAAATATAGATCAGACAAAGGAGAAAAAGAAAATTATTTTCAATCCTACCAGCATACCCATTTCACTAATGTCTTCAAGTGTATTCCCTAGCCTTTTCCATAAAATTATTATATTCTATATAAATTACACATCCTGCTCTTTGATGTTACATTATAAAGAATTTATTTTCATATATTATCAAATATTCTTCAAAAGCAACATTTTGAATGGCTTTGTAATATTCATATATAATTGTGTATTCGATCATTTCTGATTCTTTAACTATTAAGCCATTTGGAATGGTCTGAATTTTTTTCTTTTGTGTATGATAAATATTTCTTTTTTATATTGTAAATAGTGCTGAAATTTCACATCAAGTTTACATAAATCTTCATTTAAATTTCTGATTATTTCCTTGTGGTGGAGTCCTAGAAGGAAAATTATTGTGTCATTGAATATGATTGTTTTTAAGGTTTTAGGAGACATTACCAAAATATTTTTCATAAAGTTAGAACCAACTGATACTCTTGCAGCAAAGTGGGAGTTTGGCCAAATAATTGAAGTCTCTGCAACATCCATTGTTATCCTTTTGTCATTCTTTGATAATTTGATAGGCAAAGGAATATAATTAAAAACTACATCTTTATTTAGTTTGCATTTCTTTGATTGCTGCTGAAATTGCCTTTAATGTGTATTTACTCTTGTTATACTTCCCTTATTAGAAATAGAAATCACTATTACTATGCAGAATATAGATAGTGTTTGGTAATGGAACCACATCGATCACAGGGTCATCATTTAGATAATGACTTCGAGATACTTGTTTTTCAAATGCACTGACGTAGCATTCTCCGGAAGAATGAAGATCAGGTACTGGGAAGTATGATGCACTGACTGGCTTCTAATTCTGATTCTGACTAGCTTTTGAACTTGGCATCAAACCACTGTGGGCTTCAATTTCCTCATTTGAAAAACCTTGCAGGACATTTAGTCCTGCCCAAAACATCCATGGAGACATTTGGCTTATGATTTGTTAAATAATACAAACATGTGACTTCGTTAAAATTTTATTTATATTATTTTTATTGTAATTTATGATGAATTTCGGATTTCATATTTATTCTTGCTTTTTCCTCATCATGAAGTTCAGCAGGGTTACTCTTAAGTGGGTGAGCAATTGCTCTCAGGTAAATGTTGACTTGACTGTTGGCTTTATATTTGTTCTATCTGTTAATTTCAGTTATATAAATTTGATTTTGTCCGAATCTTCATGAAGTTGGTGGCTGTATTTGAGTGTGACCACCAATAACCTGGGTGATAACTTGTTCATTGCTTTGCTCTTCGTCCTTTAACACTTAAATAAATCTCCAAGTTGAAGGACGATGCGCTACCGTCAGCTTTTGAAGTTTGCTATGCTAGCCTTCCACTGTGTTGTTCGTCCTGTGATCCCTGTTCAGTACTGGTGTATAAACATTCCAACTTTCTGGTGGAAATCTTGGATCTTCTGGTCTTCTGCCATGGTCTTCTGGTTTTCTGGAGCTTCTGCCATGCCTTCCATGGACATACACTCGCTCAGCATAATCCATTAGGTCATCTACATTTTTTTCTGCATTCTCCACAATACACTCAAAAGTTTCATTTACATCTTCCAAAGGCACAAATTGAAGTCCAAGCAACATGGATGCACACTTATAGATGTTACTTTTCATTGTCATATACTCACGTGTTAAACCCAAAGAAGACATTTTTCACCACAGTGATTGTGAAATGTGAAACAAACATCCTTTTATTTGTGTGTTTGGTAGGAGTAGTCAAATCACATTCATATTTGCGATCTCAGAATCCATCATGCACAATGAAGGGCTAATGTCAAGATTTCTTTCCTGGGCAAATGCAAGTACTTTCTCATATATATATCTGTAAGTGTCTTCTTGCCTTTTCATTGTTAGTGCATAAATCAATGGCATAGTGTAACTCAGTACTACACCGTGCACAGTAAATAACTGAGTGAACTGTGTTGGTGCCGTCTTGAAGGTGCCATCACTGAATAATGTGCTGGCACTTAAATGTCGAATATTGTCATAAATTGTATAAATAAGCATTCTTTTGTCATCTTGAGCACCGGCTTCGTTCATAAGAAATGGTTCTCTGAGTCTGGTCACTTTATACTCCTCTGGAATTTCGATTCCATGCGCTGAACTTGGGTTTGGAGGCCTATATCTGTTGTAAATTTTATTTAATTTAATGAGTTTCTTTCTGGTAGCATTAACAGGACCTCTTCATCATGAATATCATGGAGAGTCCTTTGAAGTACCTGTGATGGTGTTGCATTTGGTTCTTCTTATGCGTGTTATTTTAACCTATTCAGGGTTTTTACTTCCCCTTCAACACCAGTGTTGTGCCTACGTTTCCCTGTTCCATCTTGAATGATTGTGATGTTATCCCAATCCTGACTAGTTGTACATCAGGTGTTGCAGATACTCCTCTCTTCACAGAGCCAGGATCTTTTACTCTTATCTCTGTTAGGGGAATGGAAATGATAACAGAAACCATTATAATGTAGCACTGGCTTTTCTTTTTGTAAATATACTATTTCTGCCATATTCTGCTGAGAAGTTTCAAGTAAATATGTCATATTGCCAAGCAACAGAAGGTTTTTTTTTTTTCTTTTGTAGCCATCTGACTGACGAATGGTCCCTGGTTTACTGGTAGGGAAAACCTTACTATGTCTTATGGATTTGACAGCTGGTTTGGCTAGGCTAGATCAGCCTGTATGTAGGTAAGCACCAGCCAAGAGCATGGTGGTCTGTGTCAATTGGCAGGTGAGTGTGGGTGGGATTCACACTCACTAAAACCTCTCCAAATAGTGGCAGGGACTTCTTGCAGTCTACAGTGATCGTACCTCTATAGGACATCGATTCAAGGGAAACATCGCCCAATTACCCTGGGCGATCCAGTATCCCTCTCATGGCAGCTATTACCCCCAACCTCTGTGTGGTAGGAAAGCCACACTCATTCTCATTCCTCCCAAACAAGTGAGGAGCTCTGTAAAGTGTTTAGGTCAATGCGTTTCTTCACCGCTTGTTTTATATAGTGACTTGCCTGAACACCTTCTTTTAAACTACACCCTTATTGAATGACCCAGCTACATCTGACCAAATGCCCAGTGACACATTAATGCACCATGCATCGTGAGATCCCATCCTTGGCTTGTCATCCTCTGTGCATTTCTCTAACTGTAGGATTCTTTCTCAGTACTCATAGTTAATATAAATCCCACTCTTCTGCAAGATTTCAACCCCGACCCATCCACCTAACCCCATGTGCCATTACCAGCTAGGCTGCCAAAGCAAGAAGGGTTATTATTGGCAATACAACCACAACACAATTATTGAACCAATGAAACATGGTAGCATTTTTAATGTATTAGTCCTGTAAACCAAAAGTATAAACAAACATTATGAGCTGTTTGAACCCAGGTATGTTTTCTATGCATGGATGTTTTTGACAGGAACAAATACCAAGGACCATTTGGCATGGACCAAATATGCCTATGGACATTTTTTTCTTTTTCTTTTTCTTTTTTTTTGCTGAGGAAGATTAGCCCTGAGCTGACATCTTTTGCCAATCTTCCTCTTTTTTCACTTGAGGAAGATTAGCCCTGAGCTAACATCTGTGTCAGTCTTCCTCCACTTTATATACGGGTTGCCACCACAGCATGGCTGATGAGTGGTGTAGGTCTGCACCCTGTATCTGAACCTGTGAACCTGCGCCACTGAATTGGAATGTGCCAAACTTTAACCACTATGCCATGGAGCCAGCCCATGGACATTTTTGATAGGACCAAATTTCAAGGACCTTTTGGTGTGGACCAAATGTCTCCATGGATGTTTTGCACAGGACCAAATAAATGTCTGCTATTCTTGAAAAATTATGAAATTTCACTAAATGATTTATTTGTTCCATTATAGCCCTCAATATCAAAATTCTGATTTGTATTGAAACACTCATCAGAATCAGTGTTATTGTTCATTAAATAAAATATTCTAGCAGTATTATGAGTTTTCAACATTTTCATTCTGAGAAAGCGTCAAAGAATGGATTAGAAATTATTAATTTAAACTTTTGTGGCAATGAACTCTTTATATAGTAGAGGTTTAGTGCAAAGATTACTTTCATATAATTGTAAGTTCTTATTTTGGGAGTTTAGCCACTTCTCTCATTTCATACATCTTAATGTCTTGTAATAAAAAAGTATAAATCACATTCCATCATTCTCACACTTCTCAAATGCTATAATAATCATTATTTATAACATTATTTTTTTAGTCAGTTGCCATCTTACACAATTTTCATCAATTTCTATGGCTTTAGCTACTCTGTTAGTTCCTCAACAGATAGTTAGGCGCTCACAGAGTCACAGGCAAGTGAGGATTACCCTCAAGTCATGAAATTTCTTTTGATTTCTAGTATAATGTACAGCCTATAATTATTTGCTGGGTCCCTCGTCCACTGAATACTCATAACATAAGCTAAGCATATTCTATGGCACACAATAATTGCTTTGTAAATATGTAATAAATGATAAATGGCCTTTCCTTCTAACCAGCTTCTTCTGGCTTCCCATTAATAGTACTAATGGTCTCCTACAACTAGATCTGTTTTTGTATTAATAACACAAATGACAAAATTTGCAATACAGCAACAATATCAAGTTTTATAAAGTTTACAGTCTTTTCTAAACATTATTGCATTTGACCTTCACAACACAATGATGCAATTGGCACTGTGATTTGTTTTTCACAGATGAGGAAACAAAAGTAAATGATGTTAGGTATATTTCTTTACAGATATAAATATTCAGATACAGAATTTTTTTTAAATCCAGCTCTTCAGAATCAGAATTGCTTATTCTTTCACTGCATCACACTCTCTTCTAATAAATTCCTATTAATAAGTTTAAATTTACAAGTGAATTTCATCACTTGAATGTTATCAAATGATGAAACCATCACTCAATATTTGATATGAAAACACAAAGCTGAATTTATTGCTTACTTAAATAAGAGGGAACTATGCTGGTCAGCCACACTTTCTCAAAGTAGAGTTTTCTTAGGTCTTGGGGGAAACCCGAAGGTCAAAAAGATCTGTGAAAAGATCATTCAGAGTTAGCAGTAGGTTGATGTCACCTTTAGAAGCATGGTTGTTTACTCAGGGGAGACAACTGTTAATTGGCTTGCATTCAGAATTTTGTTCACTGGAGTGAGTCAACTCCTGATTTGCAGACTTTCAGAAGAGAGTGGTTGCCACTGGTTGGCTTGGGTCAGTGTGATCAAGACCATGTAGGCAGGTAATTGTTAATTAATTAAATAGACTGAAGCCCGTGTTGGTGGCTGCTCGTTACCTTTGCTACAGAACAAGCCGTTTCCTCCTTCCATCTTCATCCTCCTCCTCAATTTTATTCTCAGTTTATCAATCTTTCTACCCTTAGGGCTTAGGACAGAATTTTGTATATACGCATTTCCAAAGACTGTGGAGTAAATGATTTGAAACTGAAGGAAACCATTTTGGACTTATCAGAATTTCTGTCATGCATCCCTTTGTTTTTATTACACAGCCTATTTTAGTTCTCTAACATCTCCTATCCAGATTGGGTCCTAGCCTCTTACCTTCCTCCAGCTTTTTTCTCCTTCAATCCATTCTGAATTTAATGGTTTTACTTTACAAAGATTTTAATGGTATGACACTCATGCTCAAAAGTAGTTAGTTGCTCTCCAACCTATTGAACTAAGGCCAAATTTTCTAGTTTTCTATCGATCTCTCAATGTTCCATATAGAATCTACCTATTTTTTTCTTATTATTCACTATTCTCCTCTCTGTGGCTGAGACACCCAAAGGGATTCTTCCTAGAACATGTCTAATCTGTCCCTTCCTCTGTACTTTTGCTCATGCTTTTCCACTGCCTGGAATAGCTTTCCCCGTTCCTCCATTTCCAGCTAATAAAATCCTTAACATACTTATTTTAGTTTCCTTTTCATAAAGAATTTTCTGGTCCCCCAATAATATATAATTTCTTCTTTTTCTGAACATATTAAAACACTAGTGCCAATTAGAGGAACACATTTTCCATTCTGTTCAGCAATGCAATTATTTTGTACTTTTTACTTATTTATTTATTTTATTATTCCAAACTGTGAGCAGAATCCATGAATTCTCTATCTTGTTAATCTCCTGGATAATCTATTAAAGTATTTCAAATATAATAGGTCTTTAGTAAATATGTTGAAGGAATTCAACATATTTTAGAATATCTAAATTCCTTTATTTAAAAAAAGAAATATTGGATTCTACTTACCAGTACAGCTGAATCCCACACAACCTCAGAGGTGGAATGATAATAGATTGGGGCAAAAATGTTGATAGTTTGGTCAAATAGTACATATTTATTGTAATGATTTTTTGTGGTTGTTAAAGATTGGCATCAGAGCTAACAACTGTTGCCAATCTTTTTTTTCCTGCTTTTTTAACCCCCAGATCCCCCCATTATATAGTTGTATATTTTAGTTGTGGGTCCTTCTAGTTGTGGCACGTGGGACGCTGCCTCACTGTGGCCTGATGAGTGGTGCCATGTCTGCGCCCAGGATCCGAACTGGGGAAACCCTGGGCCGCCGAAGTGGAGCTTGCGAACTTAACCACTCAGCCACGGGGCCGGCCCCCTATTGTAATGATTGATGTTTATGAATATTTGCTTTTACCCACCAGATATTTTCTGTAGATAAAATGTATTATAATTTTTGACATTTGCTTGGGGCAATAAAAATAAAGCTTGATCTATTTTTACCTTTATTTCTTTTTATCTTGGCATATATTTGAGGCCAAACATATACATGCACGTGTCTATGTATAATATAACGTTAAATAGGCATGGGTCAACCTTTTTTAAGTCAATGCCTTTTTTACGGCATGGTTTTATTTGATACACTAAAAAATAAACAGAATTCTAAATTATGCTTATTATAGATAAAAGTCACTAGTTACCAGTGAGAAGGAAGAAAACATTCTAGAGCTTCAAAATATGGTGAAGAAGTATAGTATCCACCATGTAATGAACACTAAAAAACAATTATCAAATAAAAGGAAGATGTTAGGCTTCAGAATTTCAAAGCTAAGTTAGTACAATTTTCTTTTTAGAAAGGCAGTGCTCATGCACAAAGTTTTCTTTAGTTCCTCCTTAAAAAATGCTTGCAAAAAATTACCTTCGCCATCTGTTGGTTAATAATTAAATTATAATAAGGAGCAGAGAATATGTGTTGTATAACTTTGTACCTCTTAGCCTTGTGCATTTGTGTTCAATAAATATATTTTGAAAAAAATAGCAAAGCAGTGAAGTGGTAGATGATATAACAGTTTGCTTCCGTGAAATTTTTTCAACCCTTGTTATTCAAAGAATGGTCTTCAAGCCAGCAGCTTCAGCATCACCTGGGAGCTTGTTGGAAATGCAGTCTCGGGCTCACCCGCGACCTACTGAATCTGATTCTGAGTTTTAAAAGGTCCCCAGGTGATTCATATGCACATTAAAAATTGAGAAGTACTGTATTATACTCTGGATAGAAGCAGACCAAGGAGCGTTAGTTAACTTTTCCCTCCTCTGTAATTCTTTTTAAAAATACTTAAAAAATAGTTGTTCTGATTTGTCATGTTCCTGCTACTTGTGACGGGATGGACTGAGTGAACGGTTTAACCTCCCTTTATGTCAGCGGACTTAAGATTTGACTCTTGGCTTTTTTCTTGCTCATAATCAGAACACCTGACCAGAATATACATACTTAACTTAAAACAGATCTTTTAATGCCAGCTAAGCTAAGATAAATTCATGGCAAGAAAAATGCCTGGCACATCGCTGCAAAGTTGCCTTGGCCTCCTGCCAGGACTTATGTTTTAACACTTCTGGGATTAATGATACACTTCACATAAAGGATTCGTTTTACATCTTGGTTCCTGGAATGAGCACAGTGGGTAAATTGTAATGCCAAGTAGCAAAAGAACCTTTTGAAGGAACTGCCACTTATTATATGTGTTATTACAAATTATTATTGACTTTAAATGCTGGGTTTCTTTCATTCCCTCGATGTGGCAAAGGACAAAATATCAGATCAACTTTATGTGAAGGACTTCTAAATTTATCTCTAAAGTCTGCAAAGGAAAGCAACATATGACTTTAACGGATGTACCATAATGTAAACAAATATTTTTAATATACTTCAGGAATATCACAAATCATTATACAAATGATACCTTGTTTTATTTTTGTTGTGGAAATACACAGTTCATTTCAACACAGAGGCATATTTGGCTCTTTACATAGTTAATCACGAGCAAAAATTTGATTCGAAGGTGCAAGCTTTCTTTACTGGAAGCCAAGGCATTAAGCTCTTTGTGTAATTGTTTAATTACCAATGCACGATTTTAATTGACATGCTACTATAACTTTCCATGGAAAAGAAAATGGAATCCTTTATTTTTGTTCCTTATTTAATGGAAACCACTCTCTTAGATGGGCTAGTTTGGCAATTTGACTTCGGAAAAAGTATTAAAGAATGAAGTTTTTATGTGAACAAGGAAAAGAAATTAACTTTAGTATTCATCTCATTGGTCAGCCAAATTGGAAAGACATTTTAGGCCTGATTATCATGTTCTAATTAGTTTCTCGAGGACATTTATGGACAATCGAGTGCTCATTAATCTGTCTTCTTCCTGTAACATTGATTTGCTCATTCCCCTTTCTGAGACTCAAATATAGAAACCAAAAATTGATGTGTGGTATTTATGTGCTTACAGATGTTGCCACCACTTATCCAGATAAGAAATCCATCTTGATGTACATCACATCACTCTTCCAAGTTTTGCCTCAACAAGTGAGCATTGAAGCCATCCAGGAAGTGGAAATGTTGCCAAGGCCATCAAAAGTTACTAGAGAAGAACATTTTCAATTACATCATCAAATGCACTATTCTCAACAGGTAAAGTGTCGAAAGGACAACTAATATCAATGATATTTTCTATTTTAGATGCATTTTAGGTATTGTGTACACATCTATTATATCCATGGAAATATACACATATGTATACCTAGCATAGTAAATATATATACCCATACACACAAATATATAGATACATAGCATAATATATGTGTTCGTGTGAGTGTGTGTGTATGTGTGTATATAGTGAGAGACAAAGACTGTAAACCTGATATCATGGACTGTAATCTTGCTTTTGAATCACATTGTAAAATACTCTGCTATCGATATGCACCATATTATAGGAATATAGAACACAGAATATATCACATTTCTACTATGTAAAATGAAATAAAATAAAAGATAGACTCATATACAGATTAAACTTTCTATCGACTAGAGGAAAAGCAAAGAATTAGAGTAAGAGCAAAAGGAAGTACTCTGTTTAATAATCTTTTCTTACTTTTAGTGTTAACCTGCTGATGTATTAACAAATTTTGATTGTTCAAGGTAACATTTTTGATAAAAGTAACTTAAAATCTTTTAAATAAAAATTAAATGGAGAATACATATAGTAAATATTTTTCTTATATAATTGTACTGAATCCAGTGGGATTCTTCTATGGCTTGTTCTCGCTCCCAGCAGTGGATATTTGGGGTGTTTTCTTGTACGTTCTTTGACACAAACAATGATGAAAAGCCTTTAGCAAAATTTCCGCTGAAGGCGTGGAAAGCTCTTAGGCCTAATTTTCTCACTCTACTGAGCTAGTTCTATATTTAGCCTGTGAAAGCTTCAGTCCTTTCCAGGGTATTGGTCTGATGAATTCTGGTTTTGTTTCCTTTGGGTTCAGAGAAAATTGCTTTTGGATGCCTGTTTTTGCCAGATTGAAAAGCACCATCCTGTAATAGTGCTGAGGTTGTGTCAGTATGGAATTCTTATGGCTAAATCCCACCCCCATATCTTCCCTGATTACCTGCTCTCCAACGTGACGTTGAGCACCACAATTCTTGGAGTGTACTGGTTTCTAGTATCACTGATATGTCTTTAGGATTAAACTTTTCATCTCACTGTTTCCATTTAATGTTCACTGTTCTAGTGTGTTGGAAAGCCGTCTTTCCGAGGTTACTTATGATGTGTCCTCCTCCTTTCTGTCCACCTCCCCCTAACCCTTTTCTGCAGATCACAGTCAGTCTAGCGCAGGGCTATGAACGAACTCCTTCCTCTCCTAAGCCTCGCTTCAAGAGCTATGCCTACACACAGGCTGCTTATGTCGCCACCTCTGACCCCACACGGAGCCCATTTCCTTCACAGGTCTGTCAACATTTACTCTGTTCTACAAACCAAAGAACTTCTTCATCCAAGATAATCTAACACGGCTTTAGTTTGAATTTTGCAGTGCCTTTTTTCTCCTCCATCAACAGCTGTTTCATTGTTCCAAGTTGCATTAGATACTCTCACATGATGCTGTTTTGTTATTGAGACCTCTCTAGGTGTAATATATGTTGGTTCTTCAAGAATGGGGATTCTCATAATAGTAATTTGTACAGTCATCATATAATTACCCATAAGGTTCTCTTTTACAAAGGCTACCAGTGGTTATAAAAAATCACTAAGCTCATTAAATGTTTACATAGGTAACTTTTAAAAGAATCGGAAAATGGGTGAAATTTACTAGTAACACTATTTGGGGAGATTTTCTAGATATCAGATATGTAAAGGAAATATATACTCTATATGGATGCTTTTATTATATTTTAATTCTATAAAATGTATTTATATTCTATTTAAGAAAAATATAACGGCAAGCTTCTTCATATGATCTCTTCATTTTTCTCATTTAAACTTTTGTATAACAGGCTCTGTAATGTTTATAAAAAAAAGTCACTCCAAAACCAGGTCAGATTCTATGCACCATTTAATACTTTCCACGTAAGGAATATTCTCAGTGCCTTTCCACCATTGCAATAATGTAGGAAACCTAAAAACACAAGGCATTATAGCTTTGTATACGTTAGAGCATGAGAATGAAATGTGCCAGAATTGCTAGATCTGCTAGAATTTCTTGTTAAAAGAAAATGTTACTTATTTTGCTTAGTTGGGCAATTTGAAAAGTTTTTGAGGAAGTGTCCTTTATCAAAACTACACTATGAATGGGAGTTTAGAAATGATAGCCCCGATCCTATTGGTTAAAAAGTATACATTTTTAGAGACTCATTGATTTTTTTTAAAGACAGCAGTTCTATTTAATTAGAGGTTTATTTGGCACAGTTAATTGATGCATGAGGCTGAAAGTTCTTAACACTGAAAGATTCCCCCGGGGAAACATGTTTCAGGGCATGGTACTGCCCTCTATCCTTGGCTAGTTTCCTTGCAAAGCTGAACAAAGGAGACTGGGTGAGAACATTTCTGTGACTCAGCCTCAGATTCAATTAAATCCCCATCCACGTTTTCACAAAGGCTAGTTGTATAATCTTGAACAAGAAACTTAATCAGTTTCCTCATTGTCAGTAAATAAAAATAATTCTGCCACACATTTCTGAGTGTTTACCATATGCCATGTGCACACATTATATGAACTAGTAAAATCCTTGTAATGACTCTTGGAGGTGGGAGGTGCTATTTTTATTCCCATTTTAAGTTTAAGTATATCCACTCTTTTCTTTCTCCCCCTCTCCCTCCCTCCCACTCTCCTGACTCTCTCTGACTCTCCAGGCTCTTTTTATCACCATCCTCCCATTGAAACTTATAAGACTTCAAGAATAGGTGTGTACCTCCTAAAATAAAAGCACACAAGCCAAGACAAAGAAATAAGTTTTCCTCTCCTTATTATCACTTTATTGACTTGCCTTTTCCAGAAGGTTTTCTCCAATGCCTTTTCTGGCAGCACATTTTAACCTCGTTACCATTTCATTAAGGTGTTACTCAGGTATGATTCCTTAATGAAGTAATTATAAATGAATTTAATTTTGCTAGACCCTATTTGTTCACTCTACTTTTGTCTAAATATTACAAAATATATAATATATCATAAAATATTCATTAAATTCACTTATCTGTTTTATTTAACATGATCCATTGAAAGAAATCTAAGTTATCCTTTAGAAAAGAAGCAGCATGAATCACAATTGGTAGAGAATGATATGTTCTGCCTGTTTCTAAAGGAAGCATATCAGAAGATGATGTTGCACATAGTTAGGTTTGATAAGTTTATGTCTTAACTTTTTACTAAGAACATTTTTTCTAGAATTTCTCAGACAGGCTGAGCCTACACTAGCTCCTACAGGTTGTATCTGATCCACTTCAAATGAAGTCAAGACAGGCCAATTGGATTCCATTAGAGGATTTCATTCAAGTGTTTACTTGGTAGTCTACAAGGAAGGGTGAAGTTTTCCATAGTAAGGGAGAGAGCCATCCGAGTGACTGTCCCCTATGGAAAACATAAAATTCATTAATTATCTTCAAAAGTTCCAATATCTTAGAAACATCAATTATTCTTTTCTGTCCCAAACTTGGAAAATCTGATTTATACTCATTGCAGTATATGAACATTGTGAGGTGCGGCAATCTAACCCTGCCTCAGGATCCCTGCCTATAAATGAGTTTTTCTCATTAATTTACCAAGAAGAAATACTATCTGGTGTGAACCCCTAACTTTCCTGCATTGTATCACTTAACTGCCATCCATCGTTGGATGGAGAACATCCTTTTTATAGTTATAATTCACTCCTATTTTTATGACTTTGATCATTCCTCTCCTTCTACTCTTAATCTTACATCAAAAATCCCCAATATCTTTTTCACCTTCAATTTCTCTCTCTCTCCTGGAGCCTCACCCTGTCCAAAACTTCTATAGACATGCACCTCCTCTCCCCAAACATACTACTCCATTGTATCTTGTTAATATACTATTATGTGAGACTTTCTTTCACTGACCACCTTCTGTAGGCTATGCGTTATTCACTCCTTTATTTATTCAACAGATAATTATACTTAGTCACCAAATCAAATGGCTTTTTCTCACATCTCAGTCTTTCTACCATCATTGAAATACTTTTCTCATAGCCCCTAGACTGAGTAGGTTCTTCTCTATCTCTGAATATTGTATATCTCTTTCATTATCTGGCTCTTTCTCTTCTTCCAACTCTCTGAGCATGAGTCTCATATAACCCTTTTATTTGTACACACTCTCTCTTCTCAATATGATTTAATCTCCTGGCATCAAGCTGTATGAGGGTGACCATTGTATCTGTGTTTTCACCATTTCCAATCTCTCTTGAGTTACAGCCACACTTCCAACTCATTTTCAACTCTTTGGTATGTATCTATACCTTGATTTCCACGGATTTCTCAAACCTGGTATGTTCTGAGGTGAACTTTGTTTCATTGCTAGCAAACCTGTTTCTTGTCCTTTTTATGTAAATGAAGATATTACTCAGTAGTCACTGAGACTTCAATATGTGACATGCTCTTTTGTCTCTATATTGATCTGATATTCAATAATGAGACATGTAAAGTCAATTCTTTCTTCACACCATTTCTCCACTGAGTTATATCCCCTCAATATCCATATGTGCCCTCTGGTTCAGGCCCTCAATACACGTCTTCTAGATTACAGAATTAGCTTTGCAATCAGTATCACTTTCTTTAGCTTAGCTCCCTTAAATCAGATTAAATTTCCTTATTAACAGCTTTAACAATATCATTCACAAAACTTTCTTCATTTCCTTTTCCTTTATGACAACTCCATCCATTCTCCTAAATTTCATCAAGAAGCTCCATGATCTATTAACAATTTATATTTTGACACTTATTTCACACTAGGCTATTTCATGTTTTCTTTATTCCAACCAAATTAAGTCACTTACTCTCTTCCATCGGTGCAAAACAATTTCCCATCTTAGCTTTTATGCTTCTCTCAGCCTAGAGCCACTTTTGTCTCCTTTTCAAATTGACCACTTTAATCCAAATTTCAAGGCCTAACCCATAAGTGGCAGAGCCTGGGTTCAAGTTCAGGTTTATCTAACTTCAAGCCCATGTTCTTCACACTAACCAACACTGAATTTTTTCTACCATGATTCTTAATTATAGGAATACTCGCACATGGAGTAGTATTTGTTTACGTAATCACTTAACACTTATTTATTAATCACTTACTATATGCCAGGTATTATTGTAGGACCAAGTGACTCATCAATAAACAAACATCCAAAATCATTCCTACCCTAATGGAGGGCATATGCTCATGGGAGAGTCATAATATGAACAAGATAAATAGTATAAGTAAAGTAATATTTCAAATAATATGTAGGTAATATGCTTAAGTAAAGTAAAATTTACTAGTAAGTACAATAGTAAGTGCTAAAAAAAAAATAAAAGAAGAAAGTGGACTATGCAATATGTGGCAGAGAAAAGTTAAAATTTTAGATTGGGTGGTCAGAAAAGGACTCACTAAGAAGTTAAATTCCGAGTAAAGATTGGACTGTGTCTGAGCCCTAATAGTGGACCAGATCACATAGAGCCTTAGAAGTAGTGGTGAGGACTCAGGTTTTTATTACCAGTGAGGTGGAAAGCTATTGGAGGAGTGACGTAATCTCACGTTATTTCTACATGGCTGCTGGGTAGAGAATAGACCAAAGGGAGCAAGGATGGAAGCAAGGAAACTAGTTAGAATGCTTTTGAAATAATCCAGGTAAGATATGACAGGACCTTGGATCTGGATTATTTCCTTTTTTTCCCATTTTTTTTATTGTGGTAAAATACACAACATAAAATTTACTCTCTTAACCATTTTTAAGTGTACAGTTCAGTGATATTAAGTACATTCATAAAGGTGTACCACCATCACCACCATCTAGCTCCAGAACTGTTTTTGGGTTTCTTTAGGAAGATTAGCCCAAAGCTAACATCTGCTGCCAGTCCTCCTCTTTTTGCTGAGGAAGATTGGCCCTGGGCTAACATCTGTGCCCATCTTCCTCCACTTTGTTTTATATGTGGGACGCCTGCCACGGCATGTCTTGACAAGCGGTGCCATGTCTGCAGCCGGGATCTGAACCAGCAAACCCCGGGCCACCGAAGCAGAACGTGCACACTTAACTGCTGCACCACTGGGCCAGCCCCTCCAGAACTCTTTTCATCTTGCAAAACAGAAACTCTGTATTCATTAAACAATAACTCCCCATGACCCCCTCCTTCCAGCCCCTGGCAAGACTGCCATTCTACTCCCTGTTCCTATGAGTTTGGCTTTTCTTTTCTTTCTTTCTTTCTTTTTTTTGAAGATTCCACATATAAGCGTAGATCATGCAATATTTCTATTTTTGTAGCTGGCTTATTTCACTTAGCAAAATGTCCTAAAGGTTCATCCATGTTGTCACAAATGGCAGGATTTCCTTCTTTTGTAAAGATGAACAGCATTCCATTGTATGTATATTCCACATTTTCTTTATCCATTCACCGATTGACAGATATTTAAGTTGCTTCCATGTCTTGGCTACTATGAATAATGCTGCAATGAACAGGAGATTGCAAATATCTTTTTGAGATAGTGATTTTATTTCCTTTAGATATATACCCAGAAGTGGGATTGCTAGATCGTATGGTATTTCCATTTTTAAAGTTTTGAGGAACCGTCATACTGTTTTCCATAATGATTCTATCAATGAATATGATGTATAGAATATAATATTCTGGATATGTTTTGGACAAACTGCAGAATTTGAAAATGCAATGTAGAACGCGTGTTTGCTGTATTCCTTGAGAATATTTAATTGTGTTATTGAAAAACCGAAGGGGATAGAGAAAACTTCTAAGAGGCATTAAGCATAAATCATAAGTAAACTATTAGATTATGAGATATAAGTGAAACTCATGTGTTAAACTTAGATACTGAGGAAGCAAATAGCTTGTGAGACGTAGGCAGAGGTCTAAATGTGTGTTAAATATAGATAGTAATTAAAATTCAACAATCTTTCTACCCATTTCCACCTCCTATGTGTATGTGTAATTTCAAGTATTCACTTTTTTTCTTATTGTGAGAGAAACTGAGCATCTTTACATGTGCTTAAGTACCAGTATGATTTCTTTTTCTGGGAAGTTTTCATATGCTTCCCAATTTTTATCAGTCGAGGACTAGTATCATTTCTTATGAGTTTGCAGGGATTATTTATATATTACAAACAGCCATTTTTTGTGGCATGGAATACAAATAATTTTCAGTGTATTACTTGTCTTTTGAATTTTTTGTGCTATTTTTCTCCATTCAAAATGTCATTATTTTATGTCAGGAATTCTTTAATCTTTTACGGTTTTTTGTGTCGGCAGGGGGGCAGTCATATTTATTTAGGGCTCTGCTATCGAAGGGGTGCTTAAAAAAGATTCTCCCATGGTTTCTTCTAGTTTTATCTTTTAAACGTTGATCCCACTAAAACTGGTGCAAGTTGCAAAGTTGAGAACAATTTTAATATTTTTCCCAGAAGCTACCCAGTTGTTGAAACCATCTATCAATTAATGCACATTTATTATAATCTAAATGTATGCCTCTTTTAAGAATGAGGAAGCATTTCCTAGAAGCTCCCTAGCATATTTCCCCTCACATTTAATTGGACAGGATTTTGTCACATCCTCATACTTAAACCAATAAGAGGAAACAGAATATACTACCATGACTGGTTTAAACCAATCAAAAGTTAGGCATCCTTGAATCACATAGCCAAATGGAACAGAGTGATTCTTGAATTAAGTCAGATTCTTTTAGGAAGTAGAGAAGAAAATGGATATTCTGTAGACAGCTAGCAGTTTATGTTAAACTATCCCAGGGCTTGCTGGAAATTGTGCCCAAGGCCAGAAATTTCTCTATTACCCAGAAAGTTGTTGAGATGAACAGAGACATGCAGTTGATATTCCAAAAGCAGGGAAACGTTCATTTATGAAACCACATTTATCCAGAGAAATATCACTTCTTGAGAAGGAAAGTACTAGTTGAGCAGAGGAGCAAGCACAAAGTATGGCATCAGAGAGATTTAGGTTCACATTCCAGCTCTGCTGCTTTCTAGCTGTGTGGCCTTGAAAGAGTTTCTTGCCCTTTCTGGACCTTAGTTGCCTCATGTCTGTTACGATAATTATAACTAATTCATAGAGCTGTTAGGAGCAGTAAGTGAGATGAGTTATATAAAGAACCTTCCATGGTGTAGGCACGTTGTAGGTTCTCAAAAAATGGTGCAAATATCGTGATTACTACTTTAAATATATCAGGAGTTAAATGAAATTTTGTGGTCCAATCTGAGGACCTTATTATATTTTTATCAGTTCTTCTATAGGAAGATATAACCTGGGCCCTAAACTGATTTAGAAACAAACTTTCAGATCATAACTGTGTAGAGGTTGGCAGTCTCCCGAATTAATATGCTAGATAAAGGATACTAAGGAAATGGATGTACTTTTTAGTTCTGAAGTTGCTGAGAAATAATCTTGGAAACATGCAAAGTAGAATATAGCAATGCTCCTTCTAAAGCAGAAAAAACCACTTCTGGGTGGTTTGAGGCACAGTGCTCCTGTGTAGGGAGGAGGTGGGGGAAGAGGAAGTTCTCCACTCTGTCTCTGCTGTTGCCCCTCCCAACACGATTTGTCCCTTAGACTGAATACAGGTTGTACAGAGGAATTGGCAAACAGAGGGTGCAAAGCCAGCCAGTGGGGAGCACTCCTTAGGTTAAAAGCACCATTGATTTGCTTCGTGGAAGCCTTTTACTTTCTGAAGTGACTGAACAAGTGACCTAGAAACAGAATAGTCAGGTTTGAGCTCAGCTCTAAAAATCAGTACACTGAAGATTTCTAAGCAGAATTTTGAAACTGGAGGGAACTTTAGAAAGAATATAGGTAATAATATTACTTTGGACAAATACACTCTTTTCCTTCAAATTTTTATCTGTGAAATGGAAAAGGGTTTGAAAAGAAACCTACCTGGCTAAGTAACATTATCAGATGTGTTTTAGAATTTTTCAATGTCAAGTATATAATATTCTTGTATTTAGTCAGATTTTTGAGTCAGATGTCCAAAAATTAGAGGTGTAGATTTCCTTTATTTACTCCGTATGTATGTACTGAGCACAGACTGTGTACTAGAACTCTTTTGGTTGCTGAAAGTCTTTCAGTGAACAAGATGGACAGGCTACCTGCTTTCATGAAGCTTAATTTGTAGATAGGAAAAGAGACCAAAATGTTTTAAAAGTCAAATTAAAAATGACTATGAATTTTTTTAAGCACTATGATGGAAACAACCAAGGGTTGAAACTTTGAAAAATTATGGAAAGATTATGGTTAAAGGAGCGTTCTATAGCTAAAAGTATCAGTTGAGCCTTCTTTTGAGCTGAAAACAGCTCTTGAGGGCAAGACAAAGTTAATCCAGTTCAAACTCTAGCCCTGCTATTTTAATAACTATCTGTTGGACCTGAATATATCATTTTGTTCCTCTATGACTTGGTTTCCTCATCTCAAAAATAGAGATATTTTCTACTTTTTGTGGTATAAAAATAATTAATGCATAGTGTATGTGGAAAAAGACTTCACTCCTGTTCTTAAGCAACAGGCACAAATTAAGTGTTTAAGGGGGAAGAGATATTTTTAATAAAGTAGGTCAACTTTCCTGCATTTTGCATTACATTTATAAATTATGATATAAACTTAAAAGTAACCTAAATCCAAAAATGCAGAATACAATTCAATTTTTACTTTTGGCAAAGATGCTTGGAGTTTCTGGAAAAGATGATAGATAGTTTAACCGACTGTGCTGGAAGCTGACTTTTCCCGTCTGTCTCTTGATACCAGAGTTAGCCCCAGAGGTGCAGCTGTGGATGATACAAAAATGGAGTCAATTTCTGCAAAACAAGGATATCTGAAAGTTCCTATTTATTTCATGTTCATTCCATTTTATGTGGCTTGATGGGTTTATAAAGGTTGAAAGAATTATTGGATGGAACCAAGCTAATCTGTTTGCATAACAATCTTAAAAGAAAGTCAGGTGGGGGCAGCCCCATGGCCTTTGTGCGCTCTGAGGTGGCGTCCCACATATCATAACCAGAAGGACCTACAGCTGGAATATACAACTGTGTACTGGAGGGCTTTGGGGACAAGAAGAAGAATAAACATAGATTAGTAACAGATGTTAGCTCAGGTACCAATCTTTGAAAAGTAAGTCAGGTGGCTTATTTGTAATCATTAGTATATTGTTTGGATTGCCTATGTAGATGGGATGTATTATGTCTTGTTTAACTTATTTTTGATCTCTTAAAGAATATTAATTCCAAACATTTGTTTTAACTTTTTTGTGTGAAAAAAATAAATCTTGTGGAAGCATGATGTCATAAGAATGTATATTAAAATTCTGATTCATCTTCTTCCTATGTGATACAAATGTTTGTCTCTTAGCTCACTTGTATAGTATAGTCATGCTTATCTTGTTCTCTAGTTATCAATGCCATGTAGCAAATCACCTCAAAATTTAACAGCTTACAAAAATAACAGTCACTTTTGTCATTATCTCTCATGATTCTGGGGGTTTACTGGGCTCAGGGCTTCTCATGCAATCGCAATAAGACAGTAGCAGAGGCTGGAGCCATTGCAAAAGCTTCTTTGCTCACATGTCTGGTAACTAAGGTTGGAAATTCTGCCAAGGCAATTGGCTGAAACATCTACATGTGATCTTTCTATGTAATTTGTGGTCTCTCACAAGATGCTGGCTGGCTTCCAAGAGCAAATTATCCAAAGAACACCAAGCGGAAGCTGTATTGCATTTTGTGGCTTAGTCTTGGAAGTCACAGTATAATTTGCTCCATGGTCACAGGTCCACCCATATTCAAGGGAAGGGAACATAAACCCAACCCTTGATGGAGAAGTGTCATTGTCGCATTGTAAGAGGAGTATGTAGGATGAGAGATCTCATTGTATTCAACTCAAAAAAATACAATCTGCCACAATTTACAAGATTCTTAAGAGGGATAGTGATCAGCTGAGAAAAGTAGTTAGCATGGTGACTAGCAGGTGTTCAATAATGAGTACTCTACTCATTGGTGACTGTAGTTGTTTTAAGTAAGCATGTATACATCTTCAAATGTCTAGTCTCCTGAATAACTAAGAAATTTGAGAGTATCTTTGCCCTTAAGTATCACCAAATAAGTTTTGCAGTGGCGATCAATTGCTTTCCAACCCAAGTGAAATTTCAAATTCACTTGGGAAGAATTTATATGTGTTATTTAATATGAAGAATATTAAGCAGATGGAGCACCCCCCATCCTCTTCATTTTATAGGCGGAGAAACTGAATTGCAGAGATAGTAAATCATTTAACTAAGGTCACAGAGTAGAAATGTTAAATATAGGACCTGGTAGCTTGAAGTTTGCTGAATATGACTTCTATCCTAGGATTGTAAATATTTCAAGCTATTTAACCACATTTTCCAATTTTCTGTAAAATAACTAGTTTCACATTCATTAAGTAATTTAATTTCCTATTTTTCATTGATTTATTGTTTATTATAATCTTTTTGCTTTCAGAAAGTATTCTAGTATTATTTCTCAATTAAAAATTATTAACTCCATTTTTTAATGAAACCATGCTCAAAGTGAGGTAACATCAAAACTAAGATGTATGACAACCTTGATTGGAAACTTATTTTATATGGATATATTTCTTGAAATGCATAGTTAGCAGATACTCATGTAAGATTATTCCTGTTACAGAATTCCATCAGAACATATCCTTACATATTAGTTTGTGGTCTTTGCCTAGGAATAATATTAGTGCAAAAATGGAGTAATGCTAAGTTAATCAACATAAATTTTTTATCAAACTTGCAGGGTAACATAGGTAAATCTGTGTTAAATCCACTGTAATCATGTCTCAAATCTACTGACAAATGTTTTATTTCAACTAAAACTTTATTCATTTGAGCTTGTATCTGTAAAGAAAAAGGTAAATTCTTTTGAAGGGATATCTTATTTAGTAGTAATTAACTTAGAGTAATTGTGAAACTAACATGCCGTTAGTGCTCATATAAAGTATTTTGGGTCATGGTGAACTTAGGCTAAGCATGCAGACATCAATTATTTTAAACTATGAAAATATTATAAATTAAACCCTTGAGGAGAGAAACTATCTTTGAAAGGATTAATGATGAGTTGATGGTATTGTTATGTGACTCCTTATTTCCAGATCATCTGTCTGCTGATTCAGTTACAGAAAGTCATGTTCCTCTTTTACCTATATCAAATCCAAATTTGGAAGATTAGTGTTTTAAATATTTATTTCTATTAGTTCAGTAATTCCTGGTGTAATGATGCCTATGATGAGAGCTATATATAAAAATAGGATTACTTCACAATAAAATTTACTTACAGTGAACATTTATGAAAATGTTTATTAGGTTTCTCTGGGATCTCTGGTTAATTTAAAATCTTAGTACATTTTGTCTTCATTATAACATATCTCAAGGAATTTTTGGCTGAAAGATTAGCATTATAAAAAGAGGACTTTAATTAGAAATTGCTATATTGTGGGTCAGATTGCTAAATCCAGTGGCAATTATCTGCTTCCTGAGATACGTAATTCTCCTTCTAAAACATTAAAATTTACTTTATAATACCTCCAAAAGTCATTTCAAGAGGAATTTTGGACCATTAATAGAATTAGAAATAAGATGTGCCCATGGATTCTTCTGCTTCTATTTCGTCATTTGAATTTCATGTGAGCTGGGCAATTAAAGGCTTTTTAACTGTTTGGTACCTCAAACAGGTGAGGAATAAGTACGCCAGAAGCATTGTAGTATTACCATTAATTTACTAATCGCTCATTGCCCGCTTGATCCTAGAAGCCAGGAATGAATGTGAAAGAAAGTATTTATTAAGCTCCTAAAAATCTTAGTATTTTTCTTGCTTCACATTCTATGATTATAGTAATTATTTATTGAGTGGGTGAAGGTGTTTAGTAAGGCAGTTCTTTTTGTATCATGTATTGGTTCGAATTTATACATAAAAGATCATAAAGTTAAAAGTCAAAAATGAATTTGGAAATTATTTGCAACATTTATAACATACAATATTTTAATAGCCCAGTATATATAAATAACTCAGAATATCAATAAAAAAAGCAGAACAACTCAGTAGGAAAATTCACAAAGAACATGAACCAGAAAATGACAGAAGAAAAAAAAAGCCAGTATATAAGTAAGTATATAAAAACATTCCACCTAGCTAGTAATAAAATATATACAACTTAATGAAGTTGTTTTTACCTACCAGATAGGCAGATTAGAAGGGTGACAGTACTCACAATTTTCTAGAACATGAGGAAACAGGAAATCTCATGAGTTATGAAAGGGATTATGACAGAATAAATTGATATCACCTTTCTGGAGCATAATTTTTAAATAAATTACAAAATTTTAAATATGTAAAATCTGAGACTTACATTCATAACTCTAGGTATTTATCTAAGGCCAATAATCTGACGAGTGCAATGATGTAAGTAAGAAATAGTTAAAACGCTTTCTAAAGAGTGAAAGTTTATGGTTCCATACAAATTTTAGGATTGTTTGTTCTTTTCCTGTAAAAAATACCATTGGAATTTTGATAGAGATTGCACTGAATCTGTAGATTGCTTTGGGTAGTATGGACATTTTAACAATATTAATTCTTCCAATCCATGATCATGGAATATCTTTCCATTTATTTGTGTCCTCTTCAATTTCTTTCATCAATGTCTGATAGTTTTCAGAGTACAGGTCTTTCACTTACTTGGTTAAATTTAGTCCTAGGTATTTTATTCTTTTTGATGCAATTGTGAATGGAATTGTTTTCTTAATTTCTTTTTCTCATACTTTGTTATTAGTGTATAGAAATGCCACAAATTTTTGTATATTGAATTTGTATCCTGCAACTTTACTGAATTTATTAGTGCTAACAGTTTTTTGGAGGGATCTTTAGGGTTTTTTATATATAATATCATGTCATCTGCAAATAGTGACAGTTTTACTTCTTCTTTTCCAATTTGGATGTCTTTTATTTCTTTTTCTTGCCTAATTGCTCTGACTAGGTTTCAATACTATGTTGAAGAAAAGTGGTGAAAGTGGGCATCCTTGTTTTTTTCCTGATCTTAGAGTTGAGTATGTTGTTAGCTATGAGCTGCTCATATATGGTCTTTATTATAAGTAAGACCTTAATATTCATCAGTATGGGATTGGTAAAATTTATAGTAAATATATTTAATGCAATATTGTGAAACTTTTAAAATTCATGTTGTAGAGATATATTTATTTCCATGTTGTAAGGATAGCCCTGATATATGGTTAGATAAAAGAGAAAGTTGCAAATAGTGTATGAAATATAATTATACATTAGATAATACCTACATAAATAAATACATATTTATTTGTATGTGCATGTTTATATACATTCAGCTACACACATATACTGCCAATAGTGCTAAACACTTATATAAGTTTGTGTCTTCTGTTCTAATTGAGGTGTATGGACTGACTCCAACAACCCTTTCCCTTCTGTACCCACTTCTCTAGTCCCATTCCCATAACTAGGACTCCAAATCATGATACACACTACAAGTATATATACTCATTTAATTCTCACCCAGTCCTATTTGTAGTTATACGTGGATCCCATTAGGTTTAATAGAACATTCCAAAATTTAAGGAGATAGAAGTTAAACAAAATATCTGGTGCATATTTAATTTAGGTTGTTGCCTTCAAATCCATTGTTCTCCTCCCTACAAGTCCCTGGAAGGAGAAGTAACCATGCCTCTTAGGATAATATTGATATGAAATCACACAATGGATGAATTGGGAGCAAAAGACCAACTTTTCAGTCGAATTGTCTTTGGTAAAACCAGAAGTCTATTTTGTTAAACTTTTTCTTGTTTCAGTCTTTCTCTCAGATGGAAAAAATGTATATGCTATTTTGTTGCTATTATTCAAATTTCTTGTAGTTTACTGACGTGAATAACTCAGATTTAATTATTGCCTTGGGTATATCTGATAACATTTCATTTTTGCTTCTCTGGTGCTAATTGTTTTCACTGGAAATTTAACAACTTAGTAACTGGAGTTTTACCACTTGATTTTTAAGGAAATAAGGCATTATTATTCAATGACCTTTGAAAAATTAAGGTAATAAGTCTAAATAGCCTCCTGTTAGATGAATAGTTACATTCATTCCTACATTCAGTAAATGGTTGTTGAGTAATTATTATGTACTAGGAGCTACACTAAAGCTACTTACTAGGATAACCCGATTCTAGTTTGGAGATTTACAAATGTATCACAATACACAGGGTAAGGACTGCTGTTGGAATGTGTTAGTGGCCACTTAACCATATTTACTGTCATTTCTATTAGTTATTCTATGTCAGGCTACCAAATCTCAGTACCTTAAAACAACGTGTTCAAACCACATGTGCGTTGTGTCAGCGAGGGAACTCTATTCATCGTGGTCATTCAGTGACCCGACCTGATGAAACAGCCACCATCTAGAATATTTCCAGTCACTGTGCAAAGGGAAAGAAAGCTCTAGATTTTTTTTTATTGAGGTCATATTGGCTTATAGCATTGTGTAAATTTCAGGTGTACATTTATTATATTTCATTTTCTGTATAGACTTCATCGTGTTCACCACCAATAGTATAGTTTTTATCCATCATAAGACATGTGTGCCCCTTTATTCTTTTCACCCTCCCTCCACTCCCTTCCCCTCTGGTAGCCACTAATCTGTTTTCCTTATCTATGTGTTTATCTTCCACATATGAGTAAAACCGTGCAGTATTTGTCTTTGTCTGACCTTTTTACTTGGCATAGTAGGTCCATCCATGTTGTTGCAAATGGCATGATTTTGTCTTTTTTATGGCTGAGTAGTATTCCACTTGGGCACTTGGGTTGCTTCCATGTCTTGGCTATTGTAAATAAGGCTGCCGTGAACATAGGGATGCATAAATCTCTTTGAATTGTTGATTTCATTTTTTTTTTTGCATCAATATCCAGTACTGGGAAAGCTGGATCATATGGTATTTCTATTTTTAATTTTTTGAGAAGTCTCCATACTG
Organism: Equus caballus; assembly: GCF_041296265.1. Lineage (NCBI taxonomy): Eukaryota > Metazoa > Chordata > Mammalia > Perissodactyla > Equidae > Equus > Equus caballus. The sequence goes on along the minus strand of NC_091715.1, from coordinate 26,626,589 downwards.
TTTTCCATAATGGCTGTACTAGATTGCATTCCCACTGGCAGTGTTTGAGGGTTCCCTTTTTCCACATCTTCTCTAATACTTGTTATGTCTTGTCTTGTTAATTATAGCCATTCTGATGGGTGTGAGGTGATATCTCATTCTAGTTTGGATTTGCATTTCCCTGATAATTAGTGATGTCAACCATCTTTTAATATACCTGTTGGCCATCTGTATATCTTCTTTGGAAAAATGCCCGTTCATATCCTCTGCCCATTTTTTGATCAGGGTGTTCATTTTTTGTTGTTGTTGATTTGTGAGTTCTTTATATATTTTGGAAATTAACTCCTTGTCGGATATGTGATTTGCAAATATTTCCTCCCAGTTGGTGGGTTGTCTTTTTGTTTTGTTGATGGTTTCCTTTGCCATGCAGAAGCTTTTTAATCTAATGTAGTCCCATTTGTTTACTTTTTCTTTTGTCTCCCTTGCCTGAGTAGACACAGTATTAGAAAAGTTAGGGGCCAGCCCTGTGGCCAAGTAGTTAAGTTCCCATGCTCCACTTTGGCAGCCTTAGGTTTGCTGGTTCAGATCCTGGGTGTGGACCTACGCACCACTCATCAAGCCGTGCTGTGGCAGCATTCCACATAGAAGAGCTAGAATGCCTCACAACTAGGATATATAACTATGTACTGGGGCTTTGGGGGAAAAAAAAGATTGGTGACAGGTGTTAGCTCAGGGCCAATCTTCCTCAAAAGAAAACTTAATGCTAAGACCAATGTCAAAGAGTGACTGCCTGTATTTTCTTCAAAGAGTTTTATGGTTTTAGGTCTTGTATTCAAGTCTTTAATCCATTTTGAGTTAATTTTTGTGTATGGTATAAAATAATGGTCTTTGTCTGGCAGTTAAATACTTCGAGAGGGAGTGGTATATGTTACATCAGCTCACAACTCATTGGCCAAAGCCAGTCACCTGGCCTCACCTACTTACAGAACACTACAAAGTATATTCATGTTGCATGTCTCAAACGTGGAAATCTGAGAATAATCATGAGCAACGTTTATGACTGCTACAATATCTGTGTAATGATTTGCACAAACATCAAAATAAAAATGAAATAGGAAATAAAAACATGGCCATGCCCTCAAGAAATTGGCTTAGTGATGTGAATTCTTCAAGTATAAAATATTAATTTGCAAAACTAAAAAAATAAAGTCATTTAATTTGCTGAAATTCATGGGAGTACATACATGACTTTTTAGTGTGATTTAACTTTCTAATAGAAATACCCAAAATTGCCATAGAAAGCTTTGATGAGCTCTCTGTTGGAAGAAGTACTTAAGCACAGACGAGGTTATGAGACTGGTTGTAAAAGAGAATCTGTCATTTGGACACATGGTTCATTAACGTGTTCACCTACTATGTGCAGGAACCATATAGTTGTGCAAGATGACTTTTGGCTGCTTTGTAAGCCTGGAATCCATGATCTTAATATACAGTTCTTGTTGAACAGTGGTAACTATTATGGAGTGAGTGACAGTGAACCAAGTGTGAGGGTCACATATGGCTATATTATTGTCCTTAAGGAATTTACAAATTGAGTAAGTTGAGAAGTTTGGAGTAGCTTTGATCTTGCAATAATTTCACTTTACACTCAGAAGAAAATGCCAAATTCCTACATGATCTGTTCTCTATATATGCTACTTTTTTCCTATCCTTCTGCCTATCGCTCAGCTCCAGATGCACTGGCCCGATAGCTTTGCTTCTGATAGACAAAACATGCTTCTCACTAGGGGATTTCACACATGTGTTTCCCTCTTCCTGGAGGGCTCTTGTCCTGATCTTTACATGGCTTGCTTCCTAACCTTACTCAGGCCACAGAGAGGACTTTTCTGAACACCCTAGTTAATTGTGATATACCATATACCAAAGAGAGCATATACAATTGCTCTCTTTCCTCTTTCCATGCTTTTATTTTTTCCTCATAGCATTTATCACTATCAATGTTATGCTATATATTTATTTGTAGGTTGTTTTCCCCTAATACGTGAAAGCTCCAAGTGAGAAGTGACTCAGAGTCTAGATCACATAGTAGTTACTCAAAATATATTGATGGAATGAATGAATGAATAAATAGCATAGTCTTTTTATATGCCCAATTATCCCATTATACTCTGTATTCTAGGACAGAATTGGGTGAGCCTAATTACTTAGTAGAGCAGCTATCCAGGTACATGTGTTACTGCCGCTCTCATGACCCTAATAAATTGTTCAGGGTCTTAGAAACAGGTCCTACAGTCTGAGCCCTGGAGTGATAGAGGTTTACATCTTCTTTCTTTTCTCACTATAAATTATTAATCCCATGCACTGTGCCTGAACAAGAGTTTTATATGTAAAACAATAAGTAATACAAGGTAGGAGAGACTACATTTCAAACGTGGTTTATTTTCTAAAGCTACCTTAGAGGTTGGGGAGGTGGTAAAAGTACTGATTCGTGAGGTTCATCACAAGCCTATTGGATAGGATCCACGAACCTGTAATTTATACAGCCTCCCTGCAATTTTCCATAGACAGGTACTCAGGACTGTTTTCATCGTGTAAATACATCCTAAACAGGACTTTTTAGGACCCTCAGGTAAGTGGAGGGAAGAATGAAAATATTTTAACTGGGGCATGACTTTAGTAAATGACATTGCTATAGCCATGGAGGTAAGCCCGTGTTCAATTGATGAAAGAAATAGATAACTCTAGGATCTTTGCTGCCCTAAGAAGCGTTTTTTTTCTTCAATAGTAAGAACAATAGGTAGAGAAGAAAATTATCACTTACTGACTAAGAGTGGAAAAGATGTGGAGAAGGGATTGGTAGAAAGTGATGTAAATTCTAACCAGGAACTAAGTAAGCCCAGAGAAGAAACATAAGTAGATACATAGCTATGAACTCACAAACTACTCCCCTCAATTATAAGGGTTTTGAATAGCCTGATGATTTTCTGTTCTCAACAACTTCTACTGTGTGTCTCTGTGTGTGTATGAGAGAGAGAGAGAGAGAGAAAGAGAGAGAGAGAAAGAGTGCACACAAGCATGTGGGTGCAATGTTGAGGCTCAAAATGAAATTTCTGTTTTTTAATAAATTTTGAAAACGTCATATTGCCTTATGTGAAGTTTCAACAAATTTTTGAAGTAATACTAAATCTCAGACCCCCTTAGCAAATGTTCTACATTAACAATTTGAGATGGAATACCTCAGTTTAGGTGAAAGAATTGCTCTTCTCAGTTGAAGTATGGGAATTACATGGAGCTTTCTTGCCTTCTCATAAGAGGAAATTTTCATAGTGCACAAAAGTTGCTTAAGTCATTTATAGACAAAGAGCCTTTGTCTCAGTGAAACTCTTTCTTTTCACTAACTGAAGGACCATTTATGAGGGCCATTTTATTACTGTTGGAGAAAAAGCTCAGGCCTTTGTCAAAACTAGCATTTGAAGTCTCAATTTCAAGTCTATTATAATTTTTTAGTGATATTTCTAAATGTTAGAAAATTCCTAAAATATCGGGAAAGGTAAAATTGGTAAGAATTTAAGAAATGAACACCCTTTTAATTTTTTTATGGATGAAAATTTGAGTGTATATAATTCCTGGAATTGTCAAATTATAGCATTTTCTTATGGAGCAGAATAATTTCGATTCTTCTGACGCAAGTAAAACTCCAACAAAATTCAAGGAGATACTTTCTGATGTAAAAAAAGAAGTATATTTAGTGTTTTAGCATGGCAGAAAGATTTTTCTAATAAAAGAATGATAGAGGGCTGGCCCTGTGGCCAAGTAGTTAAGTTTGCATGCTCTGCTTCAGCGGCCCAGGGTTTCACTGGTTTGGATCCTGGGCACAGACATGGCACCACTCATCAGGTCATGTTGAGGTGGCATCCCACATACCACAACTAGAAAGACTCACAACTAAATAAAATATACAACTATATACTGGGGGGATTTGGGGAGAAAAGGCAGGGAAAAAAAGGATTGGCAACATTGTTAGCTCAGGTGCCAATCAAAAAAATTAAAAAAAAAATTAAATTTAAAAAAATTTAAAAAGAGAATGATAGATGAGGTTGAAGCTAAATGAATATTTTCAAAATGGTTAATTAGTTTGTGATCTATCATAGCAATTGTTCCAATAAAACATAGGCATATTTCATTAACATAAGAATATACCTCAATTTTCCCAAAATACAGAATAAAATATAAAAACTGTGTGAAAATATACATAAATCTGGGCTGCCAGGATTTACCATAGCTAAGAAATAATATACTGGGAAATTGTCCCCAGTGCAGATATTTGAAAAGACTCCCCAGCCTTCACAGGGTATATTCACATAAAGCTTTTATTTAAAGGCAAATGATGGGTGGGGCAAGGGAAAAGGAGTACAGCAAGCATGATCCAAGAGCCATTCCAAGCTCAAGCTTCCCCCTAGTACCACCAAGATCTGAGTGAGGAATCTTGGCTTTGGCAGAGCTCAAAGAGAAGTTCTGAATGGAGCGCCTTTAAAGTCCCCTCAGTCATGTAATAAAGCCTGCCTTGCCAAATTGGTTAGACCAGTTGAAAAAGCATCAGTAGAGAAACTGACCAGACTGAGGATCATCACGAGAGTTTAGGACCTTAAAAAGCACGTCTTAAATCCCACTACTCTTAGTTAAGCCAACGGTCAAAACGCAGATTTCCAGGCATCCACAGAGGTAAAGATAGCTTTGTAAAATTTTATAGTGAAATGATTAGCATATCCAAACTTAAATTTTTTTAAAAAAGCATGTTTTATTTCCAAGGTTAGCAATGGGGAGTGGGTCAAGAGACCCTGGCCATTTACTTATTTGAATTCTTCACAGGAGTGACAAGGGGAATGATTTTATGTTTGCAGGTCAAATTTTGTCTTCTTCACAAATGACAGAAAGTGAAGAGCTCAGATTGTTTTTTGGTCGTGGGTTAGGGAAAGATACTGTAAATCTGGTTGTGAGAGGAGGAAGGAGAGAGAGAAAGAGACAGAGATTACTTGTTTATGTTTGTTCTTCTTGGATGGGGGAAGACGTATTTCCACTGTATAGAGTGTGTACTCATATTGGCTTAAGCAATTACCCTTTAATTTCACGGGATTAAAATGTCCTAAACAGACACACACACACACACACACAAGGGCTAATCCGTCTGACTGACTTTGGCCTCTAATTCTGGTACTGCTACTTACTGATTGTGTGAATTAGGATATATTACTGCAATTTTACTTATTTTCAAAAGTGGCATAAGAATCAATCTTGCCACATAACACGAACTGAGAATTCACTGAGCTAATAGGTATAAATATGATCACAGAATAAACATGGTAGGTATTAGTTTTTATTATGCACAGAGGATTTTTATAGTAACTTTTTATAATGGTGGGTCTTTCTTTTCTCTGTAGTGTTTGGAATCCATTAGTTTTAATGGAGTATTACTACAAAATTTAAGAGAGAGAAGCAAAGAAAATACCTTGTGCTTATGTAATTCTTTCATTTCAGTTTTAATTATGAGATTACTGAATAGTGTTCAAATGAAACATATAGGAAGAAAGAAAGTTTATAAATCAGTTCCTTAGGTCTCTTTATATTTATTTTTGTTATGGAACTGATGTGCTTTCTATGGAAATATGCATCTTTGAATACCCTGTGTTAGTTTCTTTAAATAAATTGTTGTATCTTCAAATGATACAATACCATAGAGCCACTAAGAGCTAAGTTATAAAAGAAAATTTAACGGCATTGGGTAATGTTTACAATATATTATATGAGTGAAAATGTAGGTGGGGGGGCCAGCCCAGTGGTGCAGCGGTTAAGTGCGCACGTTCTGCTTTGGCGGCCCAGGGTTTGCCGGTTCAGATCCGCTTGGCAAGCCATGCTGTGGCAGGCATCCCACATATAGAATGGAGGAAGCTGGGCACAGATGTTAGCTCAGGGCCAGCCTTCCTCAGCAAAAAGAGGAGGATTGGCAGCAGATGTTAGCTCAGGGCTAATCTTCCTCAAAAAAAAAAAAAAAAGAAAAGAAAATGTAGGTGGGACAACATTATGACTTGTTTTGAGAAAATAACCTATCTTTGTGTGGTATACATCTGTATATATATTTATAATAAAGGCAATAACATCCAGAATATTTTACACTAAATTGTTTTACACTGTTTTTATAGGGATGTTTTAATTCTCTGAATTTTTCATTTTTCTTGTTTTCGTCAATGAATTTACATATTTGGAATATATATGCAAATATTTTTATTTTTAATAATGAGAAATCCTCTCTCACTTGCATTTTCAATTTTCAATAAATGAAAAGCAGGAAAAGAAAATAATTAATGACATAAACTTCAAAAATGACAACTGAAAAAACAAAACTGAAAACAAGAAATTCTGTTTTAATTGAGGATAATGTATAAATGCAAAGTGGTGAATAGTATACTATGTAATAAAGTTCCATATTTTAAATAAAATCAGAGGATATTATAGCCCAATACATGTGTGACTGTATTGTTAGTTTTTTAAAGGAGTTGGTTAACATTACTGCCTACTGAAAGGTGTACAATTTTAACTGGACTCAGAATGATACGTCAGTGCAGATTACTAAAGATAGAAGGACATAATCATTAGAGTTCATAAGACTCTAAGAGTTCGTAAAGTGTGCATAATAGTGTCCATTACCCCATTAACATAAAAATGTTTTTGTATGTACATATAGTCTATCCATGAGGTAAAGGACCCACAATTTTCATCTTATTCTCAGAGGAGTTCAATTTCCCCAAATAGTAAAGATTCCCTGACAAAAATAAGATACGGTGAGATTCTGAGGACTTGGGAACCCAGGCAAATTTTTCTTTCCTATAGTACATCAGATAATTGTGTCATGTTATATTATCCATATCTAAAATCTAGTAGATTGAGAAGCAGGAGAAAGGATTTATGTTTCAACTAAAAATTGTGTGTTCATGGAAGGAGAGGAGCAAGTGCCACATGAGTTGAGCCCTTATTAGAACAGGCAGTGAAAGGAATTCTGTTGATCCAGCTGAAGAATCTATAATCTCCTTACGTATAAAAAGAATTGCTCACATTTCATAACATGTTTATATCCCTTTTACATGCTTTGTGTCATTTTATCCCCCAGTGAACTTGCAAGATGGGAGATGGAATTTAATTCTATAAACTAAGAACACCTTGAATGATTTGACCAAAGAAGCACAGTTAGCAAGTGATAGAAATGGAACTCAACACCAGTTTTTGAATTCCTAGGCTCCTAACCATTGTATTCGCCTAAGATCCTTCCCAAGTGTTGATCTTAGTGTTCTTAGATAATGCCTATAATGATGAATAATAACACAAAAATTGATAACACTGATTGAGCAATGACTATGTGCCAAGCATTACTCTAAACCCCCTTCATGCATTAACTCAATCTTCATAACAACCCTGTAAAGAAGGTTCTATTATTATATCCATATTTACATGATGAAATTGATACATAGACTGGTTAAGTAATCTGCCCACAGTCACACAGGTGAAAAGTGGGTGAGCCAGGATTTAAATACACAATGTCTGACTCCAGAATCTATCCTATTAACCCCTATGCTAAACTGACACAAAAGACAGCTATAGTTAGAGAACAAACATTATGTTTTCACAAACACACTTACATACATTCTTTCTTATTTACTAAAAGTGAATGAATATATAAACAATTTAATGACCGAAACTACAAATCAGGCAATCTGAAAATAAAGAGGTAAAATAAAGGCAACTTTAAAAAATGAAGGGTGAAGGTTGGGCAACTGGTAATGATGAAGACTAATTGCTGAGAAATCTGTCAGCTGTTGACTTCAATAATCTTTTTTCCTTGCAAGAGATTCAGAAGATATTACCATTGGCTTAGTTGATAGAGAGAGACAGAGAGGGGAAGTAGAAGGGACAGAGGGTGGGCGGGAGGGAGGGGGAGAGAGAGAGAGATAGAGTATAAAGATTCCAATTTATAGCCAGCTTGTGAAAAAAAATGATGCATTAAATTCTCATTTGGCACCCTGATTGTAATAAGATAATACATCCTTTCTAAAAATTTCCATTTGAAGAATAAGTGAACCAATTTAAATTGTCTTCATTTTATTGATAATAGCATCAGTGGCATTAATGATAATGCCTTTTGAGTAACAACAATTAACTAGATTTGGTGAACTGAGCAATTGAGCGTTGAATTTGAAATCAGAACATTTGGCACTGAAGATGCTATGAGTACACATTAAAATGATTGGTGATTATTTAAAGATTTATTAAGTTGATGAAGAACATTAAAGTGTATTATATCCTGTGTTATTTAGGATGCTATTGGTTTCAAACCTACTTAAGCCACAAAAAAATGTGTTGACTCAGTACATAAGTTCAAGGTTGCTCAGTGGTTTAATACAGAGTTTTATTACTAAGGGTGTCAGAGATGGGTCTCTCTTTCTCTGTTAATCTCTCAATCCTACACTTCATAATTTGTCAGATTGATACAGGCTGGCTTCCCTCAGTAGCTCTTGGAAACTCTTGTTTCCTTCTTCACAGACAAGTGTTAATAGTATATCTTTCCTCAAATACCAAACAAAAGATGTGAGTTTCTCTCTGTTTGGAACCTCTTCAATCATGTACCTGCCCTAAGCATATCACTGTGGCAAAGGGGAAAGAATTATCCAAATTGGCTTGTACAAAAACCAAGCTCACATCTAGAACTAAGGGTAAGATCTAGCCTATTCCAGTCACCAGGCTTCTATAATGGGGGAGTGGTGGAAAGGAAACGGGGTGGGCAATCACAGTGCCTACTGCAGTCCTCCTCTTTGAATGTCCAACATTGCGACACACCCTCATTAGTGTATAGTTTCTTTCGAAAATGCCCAAATAAAATTCTTGTAAAGAGAGAGTCTAGAACATTTTCCAGTGATGACATCCAGTTCCAAGGTCAGGATATTTGGGTGATCTGCAGTCCCTTTCAATCAGACTGTGATGCAGTGCTTCGTGATCCAGTGGGCTATGGATAAATGAAGGGGGAAAAAAAAGATTGAAGTCCAGTACCCCTAAATGAAAAATAAAAAGAGAACAAGATATCCTGATTTAAAAAAATAAATGTGTAAGGGGCCAGCCTGGTTGCATAGTGGTTAAGTTCGTGTGCTCCGCTTTGGCAGCCCAAGGTTCGCAGTTTCGGATCCTGGGCACGGACCTAGCACCACTGGTCAGCCCATGCTGTGTTGGCATCCCAGATAAAATAGAGGAAGATTGGCACAGATGTTAGCTCAGGGCCAATCTTCCTCACAAAAAAATTAAAAAATACATGTGTAAGAGGAATGAATGGAAACAAACATATGATGTTCTGCACTGTCAGTTCCCGGCTAGTCTTCCTTCTGCTCATTAAAGTTTTGCTTAGGGGCTGGCCTGGTGGCGTAGTGGTTAAGTTCAGGCATTCTGCTTCTGTGGTCTGGGTTTCGCTGGTTCGGATCCTGGGTGCAGACTTACACACCGCTCATCAAGCCACACTGTGGCGGCATCCCACATGCAAAGTAGAGAAAGACTGGCACAGATGTTAGCTCAGGGCCAGTCTTCCTCAAGCAAAAAGAGGAACATTGGCAACAGATGTTAGCTCAGGGGCATTCTTCCTCACACACACACAAAAAGTCTTGTTTAATAGTTGTCTTCATGAGTGTATCTGTGATTGACTTTTGGAAAAATGCCATTTCAGGGGATTGTGCCACTTTAGCCTTTGATTTCTTGCATCATTTTGGGGTCCTGGTGTTTACCCTAGGGTTGAGCAATAACAAGGTATTTTTAAGTCAAAATTGGGATTTCTTTGGAAATCAGATTTGTTTACAATCTTTAGACTTTTGGTATTTTTTCCCTTTCACTTCTATGACCCAGTAACCGAAGTCCTCTGGTCTAGTTCTAGTCTTCAAATGTGAATCCTTGTTTCTTTTTTAATAGGTCTCTGCACTTTGCACATCCCTTGACTGAGGCAATTTGCAGCAAAGGTTTGGGATAGGAGGCACAGCCAATCTACCGTTTGTAAATTACAGCTGAGCTACTTCTTCACGAGAAAAGTGGCCATCTACGATATCAGAAAAGTGCTTTAGGGAAACCTTATAGTTGAATTTTTTTAGTATTTAAGTCTTAAATTTTGCCCCTCCTGCCTCTACTCATTAGACTTGGAATAAAAATAAAAATTGGCTTTTCCAATTGATTCCCCCCAAAAAAAGACAAACTCAAGTACACATACATATATATAGAAAACACCTGCATTGGAGCAGTCATGGGTGGCATCTTTTCTACCACTGAAGATTTCTTGTGATTATACTTTGGAAATTACTGGCTTGTATAACAGAAAGTTGCAGAGGAATGGTGGGATTCTGGTGAGAATATAATCTTGATATTCACATTCATCACCCTGCAGCTCCATTTCTCTGTGCTTTCTTGGCTCTATGCTCCTCCACTACTGTCAAGTGGTTGATTCTTTGCCAGGATGGTTTTGTTATAATAGTAAGATGGCTATCAGAATCTCCAGTGGTTCTTTTCTTCTTTATATCCAAGGGAAAAGAATTAATTTTATTCTCAATAATCATACAAAAAGTGGGCACTCTTGGTTGGAGCGTGTTAGGTCGTTTGTCCATTATTATTATACTGTGGCCAGCAGAAAACCATGCATATGAGTTTATATTACATGTCCCTGAGCCAATCACTGTGGCAGGGAGGGTTCACTTAAACCAATCAGGGCTCATCCCTGGTTGAGGTTGAGATTAAACCCACCCAAACCACACAGCTGCTACACAAGTTGGGATAGACTGAATACATTTTGGGAATTACTTTATGGTAATATTCTAATGATTTCAATTTTTTTGTGGTTTGATCCCATAAATCTTTAATGGAATAAAAGATATCATGTATGATTGTTCTAATGTGTATATACTATTTGTGTTTATATGTGTATATGCCTTTGAATATATATATATGTATATTTAATTGGTTCTAGAAATGTTTTACTTGTCCTTGGAAAATATTTTTCATATCCACTAGATTTTTTTATCTTACATAGATTTCAGTTGTATGCTTTTCAAAGAGGCTGCCCCACACCAATCAAAGGCATGCTTAGTGTGGGTTGGATTATTACTGATGAGTCAAGTATTTCTAGAGCAATACTTTAGGCTCTGTCCCAGAGCTAAATATATTCAACATTTAGCAAACATTTATTGAGTACCTGTTATAAGCAAAGTGCTATGCTAGGTGCTCTTGTGTATATGAAGATAAATATATGTCATAAAACAATGACAAATTGGCTTTCAGAATGTGCTTATTTCCAATATCATCACATTTTTCTTTTCTGTCATTTTTCATTTTAGCATAGGAAGACCTTGAGATTTTTTTAGAATAAAGAAGAAAATAATGATACATGAACTCACTTGAGTTAGTTATGTACTGCACATCTTATATAAGAACATAAGCATATAAGAAGTATAATGCATACATTTACATAGTTTAGATTGTTATTGAATTTGCCATTTTTATATTTTCTTCTCACAGATGGCTGGCCTTCAGTATGCACCATAGAATTTACAAAAGCAAACAAGAGAGTTTAATAAGCTGAGTAAAATGAAGCTATTTATCTGGATAGATTAGTGTGTAAAGTACAAGAATAGAGGACCCTCCTAGGTCAATCTAAAGTACGATTTCCAATTTTTCTAAATAAGTTTTATTGACTTACACATTTTCATAGAAAATGAGTAATTACCAGATAATATCTATATTTTCCCATAAATTATGATGGTGCTTGTATCATACAGTAAAATATATATCTCTATAAATTTCCCAGCAATTTCTATTTGTTAACAGTAATAGCATTGTAAACCCAATATGGTTTCCTCTTTTGTTTTAAAATGATATATTTATGTAACATATATTTATACAACATATTTACGTAGGGTAGGTTTTGGAGATAAATAAGAACCTAGTGAATTGTGTGTCTATATGTGTCTGTCTATGTGTAGGAAGATAAATTTAAAAATTGAAGTTGTGGTTAATTGGAATAAGAAATTAAGTTTGATGAAAACAGTTTGATGTCTGGTAATTGAGAAATGTTTATGAACCAGACATAATTCACTGAATAATGGAGATATACATTATTCAGAAGATTCTACAGGCACGTAGGCCAAATTTCAGAAAGAACCAAAGAGAGAGAGAGAGAGAAATAGCTTAAGATGATTTACCTATGGGTAGTATTGGCACTGGGATATTAACTGCATTATACCTACCCGCTTGTAGCTGAGGACACTTTCTTAAATTGTTTCCATACATGTACCTTCATTCACACTGGTGGATCTTTGCAATTTTTTATTTTGGCTAAATCAAGAAAACCTAAGTAAATGCTGCAAGACTGTGCTGTATATACATACATTTTTCTCTCACTCGCCCACACATATCCTCTCTGTTTATGAGAACACATTTGTCTTAACATTATAATGCTTTTGGCCTTGACAGAAGCTGTTCAAATTAATACAGTGTTCACTACTGCAATAGCAAAATAGGCTGTAGTTTTGCAACTTTTATTTTCAAATTATTTGAAACAGAAAAATCTGACAGAGTACCATTGTAAATCCTGAGTAAAAGGTAAAGGTATTTGTTTCATTAAAATAATTCTTTATAACTTCTCCATCAGTGGTTTTATCTTGCTTCCTTTCTTGATATTCAAAATACCTTAGGTTTTCAAAATGGTCGCATATACATGTTATCACTATTAATTCCTATTATGATGATTTTGTTACCATTCATTGTACACTTACTATAAGGCAGGAGCATGTGGCAGTTACTTTGAAGATAGTGTCTTTAATGTTTACCACCAATCAATCTTCCCACTTTATAGACTAAGTTAAATGATTTGCTGAAAGCCACAAAGCTAGTAAGTAGCAGAGTAAAATAGACTCCAGGCATCTTCAATTCCTAAGCCTATGATTGTGAAATTATACTTTCTTGCCTTTCTATTAAATTTTATTTTTAATTTACAATGATACTTAATAAGTTTATATAATAATGTATTATGTGAAGGTGAAACCCTGATAGCTCAATCCATCAAGTATTTATTGATGATCTAATTTGTGTTAACTACTAGGTGTTGTTTGACTTGTCCTTGGGGTCTTTATGGACTAGAAGAGGAGACAGACACTCTTACAACTACTTTAAGACACAGTAGAATTAGAAAGTATAGTAGACATTCATACATATCCTCTGGGAGCATAAACCACAGCTTCATAAATCTTGATTTATCAGGTTGCAGGAGGTGTAACTGAATGACGATCCCTGACAGGTAAGTACGATTTTCATAGGGGAATCTTCCAATAGAAAGATCACTCCACTTTATGTAACCACATGAGAAGGACATAGAAGCGTGAATCTTCAGTTCATTTTGCAAATGATGTGTAGGGTATATGGTGGTGGGGGAGGGGTAGGAAGGCAACTGGAAAGGAAGGTTGAGGACCAATTGTGGAGGATCCTAATATCATGGCTTTAAGGGGATGAATTTTATTCAGAAGGCAAGAGAAGGGCATTGGCAGATTTTGAATATGAAGCTCTATTTCAATCCAGGAGTTTAAGGAGCTAAATCTAGAGGCATCTTGGCATTGGAAGGATGGACAGAAAGAGCTGTCTAACTATGTTTGGAAACCAGGATTTATTCTCAAAGTATCAATTAAGACTAATGACATGAAATGTAGGGGCTGGGATGGAAGGAGATAACAGAGCAATCCATAACAGTATATAAGATTTCACAGAGAGAAAAAGTCCAATAACATTTGAAGAGGTTCAAGGATATAATATTTGGGGCAATATATATAAGCAGGCAAACCAGAAGGAGCCAGTGTGTGTGTGTGTGTGTGGGGGAAATAGTTAGGTGTGATTGTAGAACTTACTGTGAGGGTACTATAACACAGAAGATTTTAAAAAAGACTTTGAAGAACATGGTCGTGTTCAACAGCGTCAAATGCTGCAATGGAATTGAAGAGGATGCAGATGGGAGAGAGGCGGCTGGATCTGGTGTTCTGGAAGTAGACTTGCATGCTTTGAGAAGGCTGTTTCAATAAAGGGATGAGAAACAACATCGCATAGGGTGAAATGTTGATGATGGCAAATTGGAAGCAGAAAAGTGGAGTAATCTGTTCAGAAATTCAGCAATGAAAGCAAGGAGGAGATGGAAGAGCAGATTGAAGAGTGATAGAATTGGACAGACGTGTTTTAGATTGGCAGATTTAAGCAAGAGTTTTGATATACTCTGTGGTAGGAATCTATGGTACACTGTATATACCATACTATGTGCTGTATATAATATATGGTATGAGTCTATAAATGTTGATTTTTTTGGCAAACAGGCACATAAAAATCTACATGAACATTCATGATGCATCTTCAATAACAAGTTTTTATTCCATTAATATTTAACTAATACAATTCCATTTTGAGAAAATGATTATTATTAGTATTGATTCCTGCTTAATCCTTTTCAATGCCTTTAAGTCTCACTGTATTTCCTCCCTTTATTAAAAGCTAATCTTTCAAATTCAAGTTTTGTCAGAGAGCAAGATGGCATAGGGCATAGAGTACAGATCATAACATAGCTGGAACCTTTTAACATGATCTAATTTTATAAAATACAATAAAATAAGGATCGGGCAGTGCTTTGTTTTAAAATATTCACTGCTGGAATTTTATTATTTATGCAAAAGCTTGCTGATCAGTAGGGCTCTGTCCGCTGATGCCAAGTTTTTAGCACCTTCTACAGCTCCATATGAATAAAGGAGAGGGGTGATGGAACTCCTTAAGCCATCTCTGGAAGCAAGCCCTCTTGAAAACATGATTTCCCACAGTCAAGTAATGCAGCAACTTTCCGATCTAGCAAAATGCCAATAAAAATGGTCTGAGTTTTGATAGCTAGTATGTACATTCATAAAACTGAGGAAAAGGAAAATATTCTTGACTCACAGTCCACAAAGTTGATATGCATATGAACAAATGAGTGTATGCATTATGGATGTTTAATGATTAAATATGATTGAAAAGTAAAACATGATAGTAACCAGGGCTCAGTTCTTAGATCATATTCATTTCCCTGGTGATCTCATATAGCATCATGATGTCAAATACCATTTGTAGGTTGATTGCTTCCCAAATATTTACCCTGGCTCAGAACTTTCTGCTAATCTTCAAATTAGATACACAACCATTTGCTCACTCCCAGTCAATTCAAATTTAACATGTTCCAAACTGAACTGACTAACCCCCAAATTGGCTTCATCAACAGCCCTTTCCTATCACAGTAAGTGGCAACTCCATCCTTCCGGTTGCCCAGGTCAGATACTTTGGAGACAAACTTAATCTCCTTTTTTCCTCACACTCCGTATTATTGGTCAGAAAGTTATGCCAGGTCTCCTTGACTAGTCTATATCCAGAATCTGATCACTTCTCACCACCTCCATCGCCACCATTGCCTCTGAGAAAAGGATTCTTTTAAAAGATTATTCAAAAAGAACACATATATATTTTCATAACTAGAATAAAAATAATGAAATGCTTTAACCATAGTTTAGAAACTACACACACACACACGTATATCCTCCTTTGGGGAAAAAATAGAGAGTTCAAAAAATTAAGTCTCTTTTATTATCTGTTCATAATGGGTAATATATCTTTAAACACAGAAATTGTGATGGTACATCCATTATCATTTTGCTTTTTTAATATGCATGGAAGGATATTCATATCCATTGGTATACCCCTCTTTGTCTAGCCTATCCAGTGGTAACTGAACTAATAATACTGAAAACTTCAAATAGATAATTTATCATAAAGTTCTTTTTCTTTCTCTGTCTGACATGTTTGAATTAGCATAATGCCCTTGAAGTTCATCCATGTTTTTGCAAATGGCAAGATTTCATTCTGCTTTATGGCTGACTAATATTTCATTGTATGTATATATTTACCACAATTTCTTTATCTACTCATCTGTCAATGGACACTTAGGTTGTTTCCATATCTTGTCCCTTGTAAATAATGCTGCAGTAGACATGGGGGTACATATATCTTTTTGAGTTAAGATTTTAATTTTCTTTTGACAAATCCCCAAAAGTGGAATTGCTGGACATATGGTAGCTCTATTTTTAATTTTTTTGAGAAACCTCCGTACTGTTTTTCATAGTGCCTGAACCAATTTACATTCCTACCAATAGTGCACAAGGGTTCCCTTTTCTCCTCATCCTCACCAACACTTGTTATTTCTTGTCTTTTTGATAATAGACATTCTAACATGTATGAGGTGCTATCTCATTGTGGTTTTGATTTGCATTTCCTTGATGATTAATGATGTTGAGCATCTTTTCATGAACCTGTTGACCATCTGCATGTCTTCTTTGGAAAAACTGTCTATTCAGATCCTTTCCCTATTTTTCAATCAGATTTTTTTTTTTTGCTATTGAGTTATATGGGTTCTTCGTATATTTTATATATTAGCCCTTTATCAGATATATGATTTACAAATATTTTCTCCCATTCAATAGGTTGCCTTTTCATTTTGTTGATGATTTCCTTTGATGTGCAGAAGATTGTTAGTTTGATGTAGCCCCACTTATTTTTGCTTTTGTTGCCTTTGCTTTTGGTGTCAAATTCAAAAAATCATCGTCAAGACCTATGTTAAGGAGATTACTACCTATATTTTCTTCTAGAAGTTTTGTAGTTTCAGGTCTTACATTCAAGTTTTTAATCCATTTTGAGTTAATTTTTGTGTATGGTGTAAGATAGTAGTCAAGTTTCATTGTTTTGCGTGTGGCTATCCAGTTTCCCAGCATCATTTACTGAAGAGACTTTCCTTACTCATTGTATATTCATGGCTCCTTTGTCATAAATTAACTGACCACATATGCATGGGATTATTTCTGGACTCTCTATTCTCTTCCGTTGATTTACGTGTCTCTTTTTATGCCAATACCATACTGTTTTAATTACTACAGCTTTGTAGTGTAGTTTGAAATCAGGGAGCGTGCTGTTTCAAGCATTGTTCTTCTTTTTCAAGATGGCTTTGGCTATGTGGAGTTTTTTGTTATTCCACACAAATTTTAGAATTATTTATTCTATTTCTTTGAAAACTGCCATTGAAATTTTGATAGGGATTGCATTGAATCTGTAGATTGCTTTGGGTAGTATGAACATGTTAACAACATTGATTCTTCCAATCCATCAGAATGGAATATCTTTCCATTTATTTGTGTCTTCTTCAATTATGTCTTTATTAATGTCTTGTAGGTTTTTGTATATAGGTCTTTTACTTCCTTGGTTAAATTTATTCCTAGGTATTTTATTCTTTTCGATGTGATTGTAAATGGGATTGTTTTCTTAATTTGTCTTTCTGATAGTTCATTATTAGTGTATAGAAATGCCACACTGTATATTTCTGTATTTTGTATATTGATTTATGTATATTGATTTTGTGTCCTGCAACTTTACTTACTTTGTTTATTAGTTCTAACAATTTTTTCATGGAGCCCTTAGGGTTTTCTATATATGATATCCTGTTATCTGCAAATAGTGACAGTTTTACTTTTTCCTTTCCAATCGGATGCATTTCATTTCTTTTTCTTGCCTAATTGTTCTGGCTAGGACTTCCAATACTGTTTTGAATAGAAATGGTGAGAGTGGGCATCCTTGTCTTATTCTTGATCTTAGAGGAAAGGCTTTCAGCTTTTCACTGTTGAGTATGATGTTAGCTGGGGTTTGTCATGTATGACTTTTATTATGTTGAGGTACATTCCCTCAATACCCACTTTGATCAGAGTTTTTATCATAAATGGATATTGAATTTTGTCAAATGCTTTTTGTGTATCTATTGAGAGGATCATATGATTTTTATCCTTCATTTTGCTAATGTGGTGTATCATGTTGATCAATTTGTAGATGTTGAACCATCCTTGTATCCTGGAATAAATCCCACCTGATCGTGGTATATGACCCTTCTCATTTATTGTTGAGTTCAGTTTGCTAATATTTTGCTGAAGATTTTTACATGTATGTTCATCATGGATATTGGCTTGTAATTTTCTTTTCTTGTGATTTTCCTTGTCTGGTTTTTGTATCAGAATAATACTGGCCTCAAAAATGAGTATGGAAGAGTTCCATCCTCTTCTGTTTTTTGGAAAAGTTTGAAAAGGATTGGTATTAATTCTTCTTTCAATGTTTGGTAGAATTCACCAGTGAAGCCATCCGGACTTTTATTTGTTTGGAGTTTTTTCATTACTGATTTAAAACTCCTTACTAGTAATTGATGTGTTCAGATATTTTTATTTCATCATGAATCAGTCTTGGTAGGTTGTATATTTCTAGAAATTTATCCGTTTCTTCTCGGTTGTCCAATTTGTTTGCATATAGTTATTCATAGTCGTTTCTTATGATCCTTTTTATTTCTGTGATATCGTTGTAACATTTCCTCTTTCATTTCTGATTTTGAGTCCTCTCTCTTTTTCTCTTAGTGAGTTTAGCTAAAGGCTTGTCAACTTTGTCTTTTCAAAGAACTAAATCTTAGTTTTATTGATCTTCTCTATTTTCTTTTTAGTCTCTATCTCATTTATTTCTGCTCTAATCTTTGATATTTCTTTCCTTCTACTAACTTTGCACTTCTTTTATTCTTTTGCTAGTTTCTCGAAGTGTAAGGCTAGGTTGTTTATTTGAGACTTTTCTTGTTTCTTGAGGTAGACATTTATCATTATGAACTTCCCTCTTAGACCTGCTTTTGCTGCATTCCACAAATTTTGGTATGTTATATTTTCATTTTCATTTGTCTCAAGGTATTTTTTGATTTCCTCTTTAGATATCTTCTGTGACTTTTTGGTTGTTCAGTAGCATGTTGTTTAATCTCCACATATTTGTGAATTTTCCAGTCTTTTTCGTGTAATTAGTTTCTAGTTTCATACCATTGTTGTTGGAAAAGATGCCTGATATGATTTCAGTCCTCTTAAATTTATTAAGACTTGTTCTGTGGCCTAACATATGATCTATCCTGGAGAATGTTGCATGTGCACTTGAGAAGAATGTGTATTCTGTTGCTTAAAATACATTGAATTCTACATCTGTTGATTTTAGAGATGAGGTTCTTTTTAAGTACCATATTTGTGACTTAGAATTCAAACCATTGTCTTATGAACTTTGATATGAATTTGGGTATGCTTTTGTGCACATTGGCCATGCTTTGTTTTGGATACTATGTGTTGCCTCCTGGCAAGGTTCAGTTTTATTAAGAAGGTCTATATTATTATAGTCGACAATTTTATATTTTGTTAAACCCATGATTTACTGGTCATTAAAAGGTTACAGTTGGATAAAGAAGGCTCGGCTGAACAAGAGAATCAGTCTTAAGAAGGCAAGTGTGTGATGAATAGAAAGAAAATTAATCTTTTTTATATGTTTTATTTCTAATGATGTAAAAATGACATTACAGGCATCACTGTAATAAAACTTGTATGTACATTATATATCTTAAAGATTTGCTTTGTCTATGTCATTTCCTATTTTATGCAACATTTTCTGAACAGTGCATTAGATTCCTTTATTATTTTAGCCTGCATTTGTTTTGTAGACATTTACATTGCTAAAAAATAATTGCTATCTGTGCTATGAAAAAATGTGTGCCTATGTATTTGTCATAAAACTATTAGATTCTGCAAGGACCTAAGGCAAACTCAGCTAGCCATTGGTTCTAATTGTGCTTTATCTCAAGTGGTTTTCTTTCCCTAGAGGACAGTCACTGATGATGGTGGCATCAAGTGCACAGGCAAGCCTAAACCAAACAAGAAGCTTTCCACTTGGCTCCGTTCAGCAAGCATACGCATTTCTCCCCAAGAAACTATTTAGTTGTCATAAATCTTCTTTTGGAAAGCTGATTTTCAGTTTCTTGTTTTCACGCTGAGAAATGGTCAATATATCGGCAATGAGTATTATGTATTGTTCACTGGCAAGTGATATCTGTAAAGGTGGTCTGCTATATGCTAAGAACAGAGGATTTTGAGTCTTGTAGGATGCCAAAACCTCCAGTCAATTTCATCAATATTTCAGACAATACAGTGGGGAAAAGTCAGTCAAGGCAAATTACCATTGTATACATTAAATATCTTTGTAGATCCCATTTGGGTTAATTTTTCTAGCATTTCTAAATACTTTGCTGTATATGCTGCTGACAAGGAGCAAATTTAATTATTTTGAATTTCAGCAGCCTTTCCTTCCTTAGCCTTAACTTTCTTGTTGAGGTGCTAATGAGCTGTGAAAAGGCCAAATGGAAGAGAAATAAGAGCTCCAGATAATCCATACTCTGATAAACTACTCCCATGATAATTGGCAGTTTATGGTTCTTCTGGGACAAATGGGAGAAATAAGCAATGTTGGCCAAGTATATGGAGCAACTCATATTAATAACATTGTAAAAGAAGTTTACAAGGCAATCACAATCCTTTTAAACAAATGTCACGAGTGTACCTTCAGGCCTAGGCACAATTTGATTTCCTGAAAAGCTTTATAGGTCAGGTTGAGCTGCATCCCAGAATTTCTAAATCAGGAGATTCTAAACATACTTGTGACTATTTCCCTTGTAGCTTAAATGAATTTCCTTTTCCTGATTTATAGTTTCCCCAGAACAAACATATATTTCACCATGTTTTCTTGCTTGTTTGCATGATTTTTAATTCATCTTCATGTTAAGTTTTTAAATTGCTGACATATTTTGATATTCAAGGCTTAATTCATTGTTTTAATTTGTATATGTGGCAATAATTCTTTTCCCTTCCTGGTGTAATATGAAATAAGGCCAATAGACAACAAAATACCTTTTATAGAATAAGTAGGGATTCTGTAGAAAGTTTCCAAGAGTTATGCAAATCAAGAAAAGAGTAACTAATTCTGCTCGAGAGTATTTTAAAAATATAATGAAACATTTTTAAATATAATATTATTTCAATATGTGAACAAAGAGAGTCTTTTTATTCCTTCTGTTTCTTTCTCTTCCTATTTTCAAAAGCACAGCAAACAATTTGAAATCTGCTAATAGGCATATTTTAAATTTGGACATATATTCCAAATATGATTACTTATCAAACAGAAAAATACCAGTGATATTATAGCTACATATTTTACAGTATTCGTAATTTTATGTGGTGATTTAAAAATTTAAATATATAAGTAAATTTTAGGGCATTGTGCTAATGAAGCTCATGGTAGATTTTAGACATCTTTATATGAACAAGTTATCTATTGAGTAAACAGAAATTGTATGCCAAACCCAGTCATATTATAAACATGTAAAATTCGTCACAGAAGGGTCTAAGGGAGGAGGAGACTAGATGAATGAGAGAATTCTCTTAATAGTTCTGGGAGTGGATGAGAGACTCAAAATTATTACATTCACATAAAATATGACACACTATTATGTTTTGATTTTTAAATGCAATTTTACCAATCTGGCTCTCTCTGGGAAATGTTTCTTTCCCTTAAGTTATTAAAAATGTCTGGCAACATAGTTAAAATTACAGGCTTCTGTGAGACAGTTCACCTCCCATCTCTGCCCTTCATTAACTGTGTGACCTTGGGCAAGTTTCTAACCTCTATGAATCTGGTCTTCCTCTTGTAAAATGTAAGCAGGAATCATCCTTTATGTTGTAAGGTTAAATTAGGTAATTTAATGGTGTGCTTGCACCATAGCTTACAAATAGGAAACACTGAACGTATCATGCTTGTGTTCTGATTATAAATTCTATAGGAGTTCAGAGGAAGAAGAAAGCATTATAGATTACAGTGTAGTCTACAAAATGGAGAGCACCTACCGAGGAGGCCCACAAATGATCCACTGGGGTTCCAGAAGAACATATTATGATGTCTGTTCATATGCATATTTTATTTAAAATTAAGAGAGAAACTTCGCTAATTTTTAATATACAAGTTTTCACATGATTTCATATAATATATGGTACTTGATCTCCTCAGTGAAAAATCAGAGATCTTCAATATGGTGGGTTGGTAGTGGGGCCCTCCCTTATTTATTGGCATCGTTGATGTGGTGGATGCATTGCAACACATGTGGACACTTATGTAGGTTTACAGATTGCATTATCTTGAGTAGTAGAATACTTATAACATTTTGCAGTAAAACGGGAGTGTCCCAGAAGATCGTTTTTACTGCACAGAAATGTTCTAGTTATCTCATGGCAAAGTAATTGAAAAAATTTAGTTGTGTATTTTCTTTTTTGAAAAGACAAGTGTTCCAAATATGCTGAACATTTCTCTGTTGGCAAGTGGCTATGAGGACTATGTTATTTCTCAGATATTTCCAAAAGCAGTAATCTCTCCTTGCAAGGCAAAGTTCTGTATTAACAAAGATTAAGAAAAGAACTGAATTTTGTAATAAATTTGTGCTATGGAGAGAGTATTTCAAAAATGGATATTTGGCAATATTCTCATCGTGTTTCAGTTATAAAACTTTTCACATCTATACACAGAAACTTTAAATTCTTTTTAAAATATTAAAAATTAAATGTTTCAGTGGGGTTTTGAATCCATATTATAAATATAAAAATATTTTCCTTTGACATTGCAAGAAATTCTGATTTAGATAGTAGAAGATTAAATTTTATTAGCCAGATTTTTAAAAAGTACCTGATGGACTGAGTGAAAACTGAGTAGGACAGCTAAATTTAATCAGTCCTCAAAATTGCTATTGAACAAAGTGATAAAAAGTGGAATATGCCCTCATCAATATTATTTTGATAAAAATGAACAATTTAAAAAATTGGAAAGCATTATTTTAAAGGACCAGGACCAGTCATACAGGAGATGAGATTTGAGCTAGAACTTAAAGGAGTATATGATTTAAATGTGTTGGGCAAAGCTTTTTTTGTTTTGTTTTTAATATGTTCGTAGCAGGAGAAATAATCAAGTTGGAAGGTGAAACATGAAATGGGTGATTTGTAGGTTTCCAAAGCCATGAGAGAGAGAATGGAGGAAAAATTTCTGAGCCCATTACATAATAGGGTAGGAATTTGGGACTTTAAGAGTAAAATCACTGAAGCTTATTGTGTACAAGAATAACATGCCCAATATAAACACTGCAAGTATGCTCAAGTTGAATTGAAGAAAGCAAAATATGGAGGAGAGGGAATCAATTTGGGGGAAAATGTCATTAATGTAGTTCTTGCGTTATTTTAAGGCATGGTTTATCCAAGTGTCACTACTGACATTTGGGGCCTGATCATCTTTTGTCTGTGGAGCGGGAGAGGGTGGTGACGGCACTTACGCTGCTGCTGGTCTGTGTGCTTTGGAGAATGTTTAGCAGCATTCCTGACCTCCACTCACTAGAAGTGCTAGATGTCAGTAGCACCCTCCACCCCCAGCAGTGACAATCCAAACCGTCTCTAGATATTGTCAAGTGTCCCCATGAGGGCAAAATAGCCCCTCATTGAGAACCAGTGGGCTAGGGTGATGCCACTGGAATAAAAAAGAAGAAGTGAATGTGAAATAAATTGTGAAGGATGTTGCCTGCTGGAAAGCTTTCAATCAGGTTGTTGAAGAAAAAAAGTCATTTGAGTAATAAAAGTTTTTTAGAACTTTTATTACATACATGTAATATTCTGTGTCATGTATACATGTCTATTCTATGTCAGTGTCACTTGGGGCTCTATATTGCTTTTCTGCTCATGTTTTCCATGGCCTCCTTTCATAATATTGCCTCCTTATATGTATATATACATATATACCCTTAAATCCTTTTTCAGTATCTTCCCTAAATCAGGAGTTATTCTTTCTAGCTTGTAGCCAGCCCTCCGTGACTTTTGAGTCTTTTTCTTCAAGATGTAAGAAGAAATGTTAGTACAACAAAAGATAAAAACTTGTCAAAAGATTTCACACCTCTTGTTTCTATCAAGTGCAATGGGCCCTTAGGCACTCTTCTCAGTTCTCTGAACCTTAAGATTAAAAGCTTTATGGTCAATGGGACCCTGAGATATAAACCTTGAAGCATGATCACTCCTGTTAGGAGCCAGTGATAAAATTGAGGAACTGCCCATTGCTTTCATCTCTCTATATGTACCTTCTGGTCTACTTACACCAATAGGGCAGAGGACTGCTCTGGTCTGTTATTACTTGCCTTGAGGCAGAGGGCAGACTTTGCAGCTGATAATGAAATCTACCCAGAGTCTTCCCAGGGCTTAATATCACTGGCATTTTCCTTACAAATGTCAAGCTCTAAAGGCGTTAAACAAAGGATCTTCCCTTGAAGAGCATAGGGAGACAAACAGTGCACTGAGTAAGGCAGCAGGTCCTATAAACAGAGTGGGGTATGCTGTTTCTTCTGTCTGCTGTGACATGGAAAGATGCAAGAACTTTGATCTCACTCCTTTAGGAAAATATGTCCTAATATTTATGTAAAGTAACATGTGAAATTTTTACCTGGCATATGCTAGGAGATTGATTATTCAACAAATATTTATTATGTTCTACTGTGTGTCAGACATAGTGAATCTAATGAACAAAACTTTACACTCAGGGAGCTTATATTTAGTCCACTGTGAGGGTTTTTCTGAAGAATATACCACACCACACTTTTAGGAACAAGGACAGGAGACAAAAATATGTAAAATAAATAAAGAGAAAACCTAAAGAATTTAGTGATAGATGTGAATGGTGACGGGATAATCCAAGTACCTGGTGTACCTGAAGGAGGTGGAGATAACCATTGTGCCTGGGGAAAAATTACCCCTTTGGCGAAAGTGTCTTAATTTAATTGAATGTTTTTTCACAACCTAGAATCTAAATAAAACTAAACTTCCCTTTGTTGATGTTACTTCTTACTTCTTTAGCTTGTACCACCACCTGGGCTATGTCACATGACTGCCCTTCCATTGTCCCCTTCTTCAGTGTGGTATCGGTGTCTCTGACTTGCAACCATCATTTGAACTTTACGTTTGATTTCTGACTTACCAACATAATGAAGTCCAGGTATTTTCTTAGTAGTTTCAAAACCATTGACTGTAAATTTGTGAAAATGAAGAAAAGAAAAAATATAATTTTTTAAAAGGCAAAGTTGATCAGCTGAACTGTGATCTGAATGAAAATGGCTTTGATCATCTTATCAACCTTTATTTTAACCTTCTTTAAATGGATCAATCTGATATACTTGGCAAAGGACAGTTTGCAATACATTGTTATTTGAAATTAAATCCTTCCCAAGTGACTAAGGAGATTTGAATTATGTTAGTTTAATGACTTTTTTTATGAGCCCGGGATATTACTTCTTCTAATAATTTTATTTATTTTTATTGTGATATAATTAACAAATAACATTATATTAGTTTCAACTGTAAAACATAATGACTCACTATGTGTATATATCCTGAAATTATTACTACAATAAGTCTAGTTAACATCCATCACCACACATAGTTACAAATAAATTACATATAAATATTTATTTTATTTTTAAGAAGTTATATTAGGATATTTTGTGAAGGTGTTATTTCATAGATTCTGAAACCATTTTCTTCATTAATAGAGATTTATCAAATTGTGGGAAAGACATGTGTTTTGGAATCCTAACAAGCTGGTTTTAAATCCCAGAACAGCCAATTACCTTTGTGACCTTTGGCATGTTATTTAATTTTTCTCCTCCCATTTCCTCATCCTACTATTCTGTCCTCCTGACATGTTGTGGTGAAAAATGATATAATGCATGTTAAGTGCTTAGCAAATTGACTGACACTAAGTGCCCGATAAATAATGGCAGCTCTTGTTACTGCTATTATAGATGTAGTTGTTGTTGTTGTGATTGTTGTTTTAATAATCGCCATAAGAGCAGGCCATAATTTTTCCTAAATCCTCATTAGGGCCTAACTTTGAACTGACTTTCAGGCACAAGCAATATTAAAAATTACCTATTTAATGGTATCATTAGATTGAATGTCACGTATAGTGTTGCATGATGGATTAATTTCTCCTAAATCACTTCTGTAATCATTTTTCATACTTTGAATAATACCCTGGTTTACATGTTATATCTCTGAGGAAACAGAGTGGAAATGTGGCAAGAATATTTACAGATACTAATCCTGGTTCCTCGTAACTGTTCTTCTATTATTTAGGAAAAGAACCACTTGGTTATCCCTCTGTAATCCTTTAGCTTTTAAATAATCTTTCACTGAAGGATGAAAAGATTATAGAATACACCAGAAAATTCACCATCCATGCATTTACTTAGACTCTATAAAAAAGAACTATGATACATTTAAAGGAACTAAGTGATAAAATTTTCAAATGTTCTTGAAGCATTAATACATTCAAGAACAATAAAACTGTTTTTATCCAGGTTAAAACTCATATCACACTTTAAGGTTGAATTTGGGGAAGTTGCCAAAATAGATCAGTTTCGACAGAAATATAAAACTACTCAGTGATAGATTGTGGCCTCTGGAAATGTCCCAAATATTTTTCTAAGAGCTTTGTGGTTTGCTGGATTGCTGGTTTCACTACCTATATGTAGCCATTTGATGACTTATCTCAGTTTGAATTGCCAAAATCATGCTTCTAAAAATACACACAGCTCACTCAACTGTGTTTCCTCATAAAAATCATTTGCCATTTCATTGAACATTGGTCCCCAAATACAAGCAGTGCAGAGCATTTTTTGGAGACTAGAATGTGCTTAGCATTTTATATGCATCCTCTCATATAATCTTTTCAACAATCCTATGGAGACATATTTTTATTTCCGTTGTTTTGCAGATGAGGAAGCTGAGACACAGAGAAGTTAAGTAACTTACCCAAGATTAGACAGATAGTAAACTGTGTTTTAAAAAATATTTGTGTATGGAGTAGTGTCAAGGCTATCACTCTGTATTTTATTATGACAAGTTCTATCACTAGAAGTGTTTCCAGATATTTGTCCTGGACATTGCAGAACTAACACATATACTCATTTGTCTTCCCTCATTACTTTATTTTTCCCCTCTCTGCTCTTCCACATTTATGCGTTAGCAACATCTTCAAGGAACATAGGTAACAATATCTAGTAATTCTTCATGCAAAAAGGGAGTAACTAAGCCTTTGAAATAGGTGGATAATGTTCAATAAATTTTAGTGTTCTTAATTTTGAAAACAACCAAAATTGTTTCATCCATTCGTTGTTATGCCTCTCATCTGAATCATTATTTGCCCAGTATACTGCAGAGAAACGTACACTACTGTGATAAAGACAGAAATTAAAATAAGATCAAAGCATAGGGAGAAAAGTTAGTTGCACTTGATGATACTGGCATCTCCATTGATGAAATGATTGGTGTCTCTTTCTTATGCATAGATCTTCTATAAAAAGAGCAAAGATCAAGTTTTCTAGAACATTTGCTTTGATGCCATCATATGTATGAACTAGCATCAAGCTTATGTGAAATATGAAATACTATGAAAATAAATACATATTTTGGGGAGCTAAAACCAAAAGCATAAGCCTCTCTCTATGTAACTGTTTGTCTTCAAGTTCTCTGTTAAAGACAGATTTATAAAGCATGTGTTTTGTTTCAAGGGTTCTATTGAAAATGTACAAATGCAGAATTCAAGCAAATTTCTTCTTTCATGGGTTTACTTGTACTGAAATTCTAGAACCATTTCCAATTTTTGTTTCATGAACTATAGGAAAAAAACCTTTTCATCTTGATTTAGAAAATATATGCCTACATGCATACATAGACATACATAAATATGCTTGTCTGAAATGAAAATTCACAAAACAATACTAATCCTTAATATAAATGACACACACTGATATTTTGTATTCTATTTAATTTTAAGTAGAATATTCCTGGTCATGACCCACTAGATATTCCTGGTCATGACCCACGAAAATGATTTTATGAATCACTGATGAATCATGATTTACAAATTTGAAAAACATTGATCTGGACAAAGAAAGTATTACTGAGCCTAGCTGACAGTTTCAGCCGTAATCATATATATAGGTAGAGTTGAATTTATGGACATAAAAAATGATTAATTGAGTTATTTATGTAATTTTACACAGCTTATACCTGTTTGAAATTAACTTTAATAAGGCTATCTTTGCAAAGTTTTTGTTTTATGAACATCCTCAGACAAAACTTTTAGATTCAGAATTTATGAGTATTAGATATCATATTCTTGAGTATAAATATTTGCCTTTTAAAATTTTCTCCAAAAATTCAAGCCTCTGTAGTTATCAGGAAATCATGAAGTATTTACTTTTTTAATCCAAATTGTACAATGGTAAAATATGATGTTGCATGACTTGAGTAATAGTGTTATTTACAATTTATCATTTGGAGATTATTTGAACTCAAGATTGTTCATGAGTTTTGGAACTTTTAAATAGAATCTAGGTTGAGGTTCAAATTTCAGAATGGTTTTATTTAAGTGGTGTTTGCTCTTAGAAGTTTTGGAGTTATTTTTTTCTACAATAATTGTCTGGCTTTTGAAGTCTGGACAGTGACTTAAGAAGGTAACCTTGGGGAAGGTTGTGTTTCAAAGATGGTTCTTATGTATATAAGAATTTAATAATGATTATAGCTATAACATACTTTATTGGTTTCTTACACAAGGTCAGGCATTCTGCCAAATACTTTATATACTCTCTCTTAATTCTTACCACAATCTTATTAGGAAAGTATTATTGTTCCTACTTTACATATGAGGAAACTAAGGCTAATGATAGGGCTGAGTAACTTTCCCAGGGTTTTACAACCACGTTCTACTGTACATAATAAAATTGCCATCTCCTCTCACCTGTAACCCAGAGAAGGCAAAATATCCAGGATTGGATTGTACTCTTTTTCACCTACACCCAGAGCTGGCTACACAATTTGTGCAGCCCAGTGAAAAATGAAATGCAGAACTCCTTGTTCAAAAAGCAGGAAGGAAAGTGTTGTTAAAATTACTAAACTAAAAAACTATTTCCTTTATTCTGTGATCTCTCTCTCTCAACTTGCCATCGTGTTTTTTATTTGCTATTTAACATCATACTGAATAAAGAAAATTAAAATTTTAAAGTATTAACATGAGTTTTACTGCTCCTTGTTATATTATGCAATTGCAGTTATAAATGCAAATATAAGACTGTTTAACTCATGCAGAATCACTGGCATTACACAATTTGTATTTTGTAGCTTGTATGTGCATATATATTTCATTCTTAACATGGAAACACACAACTAGCACACCTGTTTTTATTTAACTTCTTGATAGGTGCACATTCTACCAAGTCTCTACCTTCAGCTTTCTGATGAGTAAGGAAAGACTGGAAAGAAAAGGAACCATGGGTTGCCCTCTTTTTTCTTTATTTCTGTGTAATCTATTTCAGCATAAATGTTTGGCTAATACAAGAAAGAGATACCAGTAAGGAAGAATATGATAGGGTTCTGTGGTGGTTCATGTTTCTAAGAATTGCTTTCTTTCTGTATTTGAAGCAAGTTCTGGTTCAAACAGAAAGCATGGGGCTGTTCGTGTCCTCACTCACTCAGTCATGGACATAGTTACCTTGCACTCACTTTCAGTCTTGCTGAACTCCCGCATATCGTGGGTCTACCAGAGTTCTGTGTTCATAGGGCATCAAAAACACTGTATGCAAATGGGGAAGACACACATATTGCACTTATCTCCTCTGCTCACGTGCATACTTTGCACTCCTTTGGACTTCATTTGCAAAACCCAAGTTCAAAGATAAAATTATTAAGAATTTTAAGATGGCAATGTCAAGAAGCAGATTAAACAAGCATGAATGTGTCCTTCTGATCCATGGGCATTGTACAACTGCTCAGTTTGCACAACTGTGAAGCTGGTCCTGTCTACACACATCTCCAAGCCTACCCTTTTGTGACTTTTCTCCCCTTAATGCTGACTTTAGTATTTATTATTAATAGTATTTATTAATACTATTGTGGAGTAATGGATGGATGGAGAGAAGGGCTACACCATAGAACTGGTTCTAACTCCTAAGACCTTCAGAAATTGCCTTGGCCTTGGGAAGGCCCATGTGAATAGCCCTCTCAGGACAGTTATGCTTTGTGTGAGGTACTAGAGTTGGCTGATTTTAACTTATCAGGATGATATATTTCTGCCAGTTCTCTAGGAATAGATAACGAGTGCATCATTTGATGAAAATATCATACCAAAGACTGCCACTATGCTTTGTCATCTTAAAGGATTTAATAGTTGAAGAAATTTGTAATATTAAAGTTTCAAAATTAGAGCATTTATCAGAAGAGCACAATTAAGTTGGTGCTGGCAGCTCAGTTGGATAAGGCCAAGCATTGAAGTGGACTAGAAATTCAAGGCAGACATGCCAGTGGAGAGCCATCAAAAGGAAGAATTTTGCTTAGGAAAGATCATGAAATACCCCAAATAGCTTCTGGTTGTTCTACACTGTCTTTTGTTTCCTTTGCAAAACCCTGTTTGTTAGGGCCCAGTGCTTGCTTGCTATCTTTGGAGTGCACAGATTTCTCTCCAAATAGTTCTAATATTTTTGCTTTCTTAACTACATCAATAATTTACCTGTGCCCTTACCTCAGCAGGAGACCCTCTTGAGTGCAGTCCTTCTCAGGATTTTTGAAGCCCAGCAACCTATCATGAGTGCACTTGATCCAAAGAAAAATTCATGCAGATTTTCTCATTTGCCCCAGTTTTTGCTGTTGGTAATTGCCCTAAGTTTAAAGCAGCAGACACATAGGTTATCCCAAAAGGTCTCTCCTGTCACTTGATAGTACTAGTCCCGTAGCTTCTGAATCTCTGCAGACACACAACCAGGTTTAGGGGGCAATACACCATCTTGGAAACGACCCTGTCCTCAACGGGTGATTATCTTGAAGTCTTCATTACTTGGGTTGAGGTGAGGAGAAGGTGGAGAGAGTGCATAGCACTCTAGCCACTCCAGAGGAATCTTTTCTCATGACATTTCTCCAATCCTTGCTTCCTCTTATACATCTTTGAGCTAGGTAGTGGATTAAGGGTGGTGGGAGAAGTTTGGTGCTCCTGTTTTAGCAATTCCTTCTTAGGTGGCCTGGATCTTCTTTTTGGAATTATGGACACTATGTACCCATTATTCTGAGCTTTAGGGTCCCAGCAGAAATTTAGGGTTCTAAGACAGCTGTTGAGATTCTCACTTAACATCCCGCTAATTAAATTCGGAAGCAAATACTTCATATTTTACTTCTCCTAAGATAATATCTTGCTATTTAAGCCATGGCCTTCTGGAAGTAAAGGCTTAGTTTATAGAAGTCATTGTACTGTTAGAAATTCAGATGTGTGAATGAAGTGTTCCTTTTAAAATTTTACCTTCCTCCCCTCACTTATTTTCATACTGATAACTTTTCTGGTTTGTAAATTTCCAAAATATTTCATTACCTAGGGGCTCTTGGGAAGATATGTTTCCTTTCAGGCCATTACGAAAGTACATAAATATAATACCAATAATGTATATGTAAAGGATTGAAAATATGAACTGAAAAAAGTTACCTATGGATGAAAATTCATAGTATTTAAAATACAACATGAAGAGATGATGTAATAATTCACTTTTTATAGTAATCCAGAAAAGCTTTAATAAAATATTAATTTGAAGTGGATTTCCACTGCCATTTGAGAATTTGTGTGTATATTTGTGATGATGTTAAAATGTAGTCTCACTATCCTATGTGTCTGCTGTTCATGTCTCTGATAATGTAAGTGAACATTTCCGGCATTTTAAATATTTCATTTGATTTATCATTTAATGTACTGGAACAGTCTGCAAAGATACTAATTGTATAACACCCAATTTATTTTATTGTTCAGCATTTGGAAGCTCCTGAAGACAAGTCATTTGGCAGTTCATTGATGGAGACTGAAGTAAGCCTGGACAGTTACCAGACAGCTTTAGAAGAAGTACTCTCATGGCTTCTTTCAGCTGAGGACACATTGCAAGCACAAGGAGAGATTTCTAATGATGTAGAAGAAGTGAAAGAACAATTTCATACTCATGAGGTAAACAAAACATCGATTTATGAAACAAAACACATGACTTGTCATGATGGCACGTCTCTCTTTTTGTCTCACTTACTCTGTAAGGTCCTTGTATTTTGGAAATTTAGTTTTTATTTTGAGATGGAAACAAATAAATGTTCATGTGCTTGGGATTCTAACAGCCAGCATTTAAATTTCCTCCTTGGAGAGCCACACTTGAAGGTGCTGAGATTTGATTTTGCCAATGACTCATACAGGATATGAAA
Source organism: Equus caballus (assembly GCF_041296265.1). Classification (NCBI taxonomy): domain Eukaryota; kingdom Metazoa; phylum Chordata; class Mammalia; order Perissodactyla; family Equidae; genus Equus; species Equus caballus. The sequence continues at coordinate 26,594,265 of NC_091715.1, read as the reverse complement.
GCCCAGCTCCCTTCTCTTGGCTCAAGGCAATGCTGGGATGTAACTTACACACCACAGTACCTGTGTGGAATCACTTGCTCACAAATCCTTATCTCAGGGTCTGCTTCTGCTGAAGGTGACCTAAGCTAGTAATTTTCCTTAATTCATATTAAAAACACTATTGGGTTTTCTTAAATAAAAATTAAAATACTTTTACTGGGAATACAATTTAAATGGGCCACAAAACTTAAAATTGCAAAAAGATAAGATTCTAAACCATAATGATTTACCTAAACTGTCAACTCTTGTCAACTCCTTTCCCTGTCAGGGGTACATGATGGATCTGACATCTCATCAGGGACGGGTTGGTAATGTTCTACAATTGGGAAGTCAACTGGTTGGAACAGGGAAATTATCAGAAGATGAAGAAACTGAAGTACAAGAACAAATGAATCTCCTAAATTCAAGATGGGAATGCCTCAGGGTGGCTAGCATGGAAAAACAAAGCAAGTGAGTCTTTGTTTTATAATTCCTAAAAATAGCAAGTTTTGGAATCTTACTATTATTTTGATGCAGTTTCTTGTTTGAGTTAGGAGTCTCAGTTTGTTCCTAAAGCATGCAGCTCTTCTTCAGGGGTCATTTTGGTTGGATTTTCATGTCTGTTACCTTTTGGTTTTCACTTTTGTAATTGAAGTGGAGATGTTGGATAGAAGGACCATTATTTACAGAACTATCCCTGAAAAGTTGCCAAAATTCTTGCCATAGTTAATGTTTTCCAAGTTTTCTCCAAAAATTAAAATGTGAATATAGAAGGCGCGGAAGTATACACAGGAAACTCTGCACATAAAATCACCTATTAGCTGCAGTTGACAGGCAACTTCTCTTCCGAAGGAAAAGCTCTCGAAATGTTAAATAGTTTCTCATATGTTTATGGAAATCCTCATGGAAAAAAGTTTCTCATCTGTGTTTGGAAATCCTTATTCACATCGGGTATGGTTGTGAATTATTTTAAGAATATATTGACTTAATCAAAAAAGAATTTTTGAGACATTTCTGAAAATGGCATATTTCTTGTAGAGGTAACAAGTAGATCTCATCATTTTGGATGTGTTGCTTTGATTTATATTGTTAGGTGTGTGTATTCATGTAGAGCCTATCGAGACAAGATAGATTTATTTTTAAATGAAAAGAAATGAAGTGCCAACTGTGGATTTGAATACATTAAGCTAGAGAAATTGTCCAAGTGCCTTAAGTTTACTTAGCTATTATTTATGAAGATTAAAAGCTTTAAAATAGAACCAAAGAAACTCATTAGATATGCTGGGAGGATTGCCATTCCAGTACTAAATTATTGTGTGACAATAGAGAGGGGGAAAACACATTTTTAAGCTCATGTCTTTTGAAAGAATAAATAAGGCATACATAAGATAGAATTTCCACAAATATTGGCATTCCAAACCAGGAGATACTAGTTTATGCAAATTGACATATTCCCTGCCTAAAGGAGAGGGTTACGATAGTCATATTATAACTATTGAGTCTGCCCCCTCTCCATGCCCAAGGATCAACTAATTTACTCCACCCATTTATCATCAAAAATCATAAGATATAGAGCCTCCTACTTGTGATCATGTGCCAACATTCTTCGGGTTCCAACTTCTTTTTTTTTTTTGAGGAAGATTAGCCCTGAGCTAACATCTGTGCCCATCTTCCTCTACTTTATATGTGGGACGCCTGCCACAGCACGGCTTGACAGGCAATGTGTGTGTCTGCACCCGGGGTCCAGCCTGGTGAACCCCCGGCCACCAAAGCGGAACATGCGAACTTAACTGCTGAGCCCACCGGCCGGTCCCCAGGTTACAACTTCTTTTTGCACTGATCTGTGCAACTTAAACAAAGCAACCTTGGACAAAATTTGCATCTTTAAAATGAAGCCTCCTCCTTTACTACCTTTCCCATAGTGGCGCCACTGTCTTCTCCTTCGTGCATTCTATCTTTCCATCTTCTTCTGGAGGCTAAATACCCCATTGTTCTTCACTCCCTTTTTTCAATAGGACTAACAATATGGCATTAATTATTCGTACTAATCAATTAATTAATTGCAACTTGAGACTGAGTTCTAAGAGAAGGTGAATTCAACCTAAAATTAAAATCCCAAGTTTTTAATCTCTTATTATAACATTTTTAAAAAGGTTAATTAAAAAAATCCCCGTGTTAAAGGGAAATCTACTATTAGATGGTGGATAACAGTGTACACACAAGCACACACACCTGTATGTCTGTGTGCGTGTGCATGTGTGAGTATACGTAATTTTCTCACCCCCATCCCACTGGAGGATGGGCAAACTAAAATGGCAATATCACTACTTAGCTAAGATTGACATCAAAAAATAGTTTGTCTTTAGAGAAGATTTGGGGATTTTGTTTTGTGTTTAAGCTTTTAGAATGATTATCAAGAAGGCAAGGGCAGCCTCATAGCTGGTATAGCTTTTGCTAAAACGTAGAGTTTTAAAAATGAGACACTAATATGGAATCACTTGTAGCACAGTCTTTTCTGGACAATTTGTTGAAATACATAAGTATTATTTAAGGAAAGCAAATTCAGAAATCTCCTTTGAGTTTATAAATAACAGTAAGTCTTCCATACCACTTTCACTAACTTTTTGTGTGTTCATGCATAAAACCTATTACATTCTAAATGAGATAAGCCATTATGCAAACTATGCTGAACCTGATTTTTGATCCACATTTTTTGAAGGAAACAAAAAGCTGATTATGACAGTAGGATGTTGTCAGTATTTCAAAAAATAATAGTTCTAGGTTTTATTGAATGCTTTAGTAAATTGCTATTTGTTCAGTTTCTATTATCATGGGCATGTTGATGATTAGCTTCAATTTGGAACATCGTCTCTTCTTTCCAAACATATGATTACTTTGGAGAAGGAAGTCATAGTAAATCGCTAGTAAGCAAAAATGGATTCATCCACACCTCTCCTCTTTCTCTCCCAAAGGGAGGGTGTGGACAGACCTAGTCAGAAGCCATCATCCCTACCTAAGCGTAGATTTAGTGTTGAGAGGAATGATAATTAAGGTTTGACTAGGCATATGAGATATAACTGCTAGAATTCTTGTTTCAATCTTATAGCAAAATTTTTTTAAAAAATTGATTGGAAGTACAGAGAAGCTTATAGCTAAAATCTATGAGTATTTATACTTAACAATTATAAGTATTATCTACTAGCGATAATCAAATTATATTTTATATATATTCATTGTGATATATATAACACTATGTATACACATACACATATAGATACACACACATATTAACAAATATTAATGGAGTGCCTTGAGATAGACACATTTCAAGGCGCTGGGGACACAGAAGCGATCACAAGAGGGAAAGTCTCAGATATCATGAGGCTTATACTCTAGAGAGGCTGACATCCAATATAAAAAGAACACAAGAAAATATCAGATAGGAATAAATTTTCTGAAGAGATTAAAAGGTAATGTGATAAAATTGTTTGAGGGTCTACTTTAACCTTCGTGATCCAGAAATGTTTCTGGGGTGGTACCATTCAGGTGGAAATTTGAATGATAAGAAGGAACCACTATTTGTAGATCAGGAGGAAGAACATTTCAGGCAGAGAGAACAGCCAAGGCAAAGGCCTTAAAATAGGGATGGTTTGGCTTGTTAGGAGAACAAATGACCAGCATGAGTGGAGAGTTGTAGGAGGGAAGGTTAGATAACTGAGGTATGAGATGGGGTTGAAATATAGGTAGGGGTCTCATGATGGATGGCAGTGTTAATCCGGGTAAAAGATAAGGGCTTTGAGTTCTAGGTTAAGTGTAAGAAAAAGCCATGACAAGGTTTTAAGTAGGGGAGAGACAGGTAAAGGAAATATCAGTAATGCCACTGGAAGAAGAGAGGACACTTATAAGGTCAGTGTGATAGCCCAGGTAAGAGATGCTTGTGTCTTATGCCAGGTGGTAGTTGTGAGAATATGTGAATGTATTCTACTATCTTAGCCCAATAGTTAATTTATAAACCATTCCTGCTGTATTTATTTTAGTTCCTTTTTTGCTTTTTTAACAGTTAAGATGCTTTTTGCTTTAGAAATAGACATTCTTGCCTTATACATACAGATGCTACCTTTATTCAAGTTGCATCTAGGAAATACTATTTATCCCATAAACCATTAACAATTATCAAACAAAACAAAAAAATTAAAAAATATAGAGGTAAGAAAATTCTCTTATTTCCTCCTTACCCTAAATCTACTCTAATTTGCCTAAGGGATAAGGTCTCACTTTCTCAAACACCTATTTATGTGAACTGGGGTAACATACTTCCCCTCTATGATCCTCAGTTACTGATTTATGAAACAGCAGCAGTTCCCTGTGTCTGGCATGCCTCTAAAAGATATTGTCTGAGATAGGGTATGAAAAAGTAGTTTGTGAATGCAAAATTATTACAAAATGTAAAGAATGATCATCATTATAAATAAAGTGGCTAGCCGTGGATTAATTATTTTAACCATACTGTATAACTTTGCCTCATATACATTTTCACTCCTACTTCCTCCAGCTAGTTCTAATTGCCTCATTCATTTTTTTTTTCCAAAGGATATGTTTCTGGGTGTTTTCTATGGGGGGGGGGTAAGGGAACATGAGCAAGATGATTAAAATTACATTTGAAGTTATAATTTTACAACTGAAATATTTGAAAATAATGCTTGCAAAGGGTTGTCAGTAAAAACAAAGCCATGTGGCTGCTTCTCCTTCCCCTCTTCCTCTTTTTGCTCCATTCTCACATGATTCTTTCCTTATTAATTTATTTCCTCTCCAATTCTGATACATTCAGAGATGTGAACTGATGTTGAAATGAAAGCTAATACAATAAAAACGTTTAAGATATCTTTAGCCACAAATGACTTTGACACAAACATCCTGCTATTGGTCAATTATAAATCTTTAACAATGTTTATGAGATTGAAATGAGAGAAATAAGTGCCACTGATTGCATAATTAAAATAAAATAAAACAATGTCTATTGACATGCTCAACTTGGAAACCTTAAGAAGAGTAGGCGAAATGATTTTTGTTTTATTTCGGTTTATGCCGCAGAATAGCCTTTGGGTGGTGGGAGGTAAGGGAGAGTGAAGAAAAAGACAAAATTTCCAACTGTGGAAGTACAAGAAGACAATTGGCATAGGGACAACAGAAGATTTTCTTCTCTAAGAATAAACTAATTAATTTGATTGAAAAATGCAACCTGCAGAGAGCAAAAGAGATTTACTGACATTTCTACAAGGACTCATAAAGATAAGCACAGCAAGTTCCATCAACTTCTCTGATAATTGTGGTTAGGACAAGCAGGGGGAAACGAAAACCTTTGTGATGGTAAGGGAAAAAAATGAAAGCAAGTCAGTAAGGAGGCCAAGTGAAGTTATGTTCTGGTTTACATCAGCAGGAGGAGAGATATGAATAGTATCTGGGTGAAAATACAAGCCATAACATGGGAAATAATTGTGAATCACCATCAACACTTTTGACTGGAGAGAAAAACATGTCTAGAAAATCTGGCTCATCTTTGTTTTTTAAATGTCTGTTCCAATCTTGAAATGAGATAACATATGTGTGAGTGAATAGAGCAAAGCAGGTGCTGAACAAATGGGTAGCTTGTTTTCTCCAAGTGAAGTGACTAGCATAGTGTGTATATGAATATGTGAATGAATGGATGACCAAATGAATTAATTACTTTAGGTAGTTCCAATCTGTCAAATGAATTTGTTGCAATAGAGATTTTAACAATGTGTAATCTCAAACTTTTACTTGTGATTTTATATCACAGTTTCATTAATTCATTTTTTCATTCTTCCCATAATGTTAAAATAAGAATTCCCTGTAGATCAAGGTGGTTGAAGGACCAGCAGCAACAATGTGACCTGAGAACTTGTTAAAAATGCAGACTCTCAGGCCTCACCCTGATCCACAGAATCAGAATCTGCAATTTAACAAGATCCAAGCTGATTCCTAAGCACATTAAAATTTGAAAAGCTAGTTGCCACAATTATAAAATAGTATAAATTCATACTCCTTCTTTGTAGACCACTAGTTTCAATATCTTCTGTTTCTATTTTCCTATCAAGTGAGGTGGGGCAACCATTTTAACTTTCTCAGAAGCTCCAAAAATGGTGCTTGTAATGTCTCATCCAATCCTCAAATGTTGATATCATCTTCCATGGGTGATTAATGAAGTAGCAAGATCCTCATGCAAGAATATATAATAGAGACAATATGAAAGTATTGACAATTAATTATTGGACTAATAAGTAAGAATTATTAACATACAGTAATTTGGTTAGGTTCTAATGGATATGGACATGGTCATTTTTTTCTGTAAATAATGTGCAGTTAAAATGTGAGCACTCCTTGTTCCAATAATATAAAGTACGTGACTCGTATAGTTTAAATTGTAAACAGGAAAGCCAAATCTCTGGAATTCATAGAAATGAGAGTAGCATTTTTTGGAGCAATGCTTTTTCACAAAGATAAATAACGACAATTAGAAAATTGACTTTAATCATCCATTCATCCATCTAACTAACAATTCTTATCTGCTATGTTCCCAGCACTGTTTTAGATACCAGGGAAATATCAGCGAACAAAGCCGACTAACTCTCTCTCTAATTGAGCTTGCATTCTTAGTAGGGGAAGACAGACAATTGAGAAATAGGTAGATCATATCAGATGATGTTAATTGATAAAAAGGGAAAAAAGGCAAGGAATAGATTTAGAGAGTGAAACTGTGTGTGTGTTATTATAATACGTGGTCAGTTAGAGAAAGCCTCTCTGATGAGGTAATATTTCAGGATAGCCCTAAATGAAGGGAGGGAACAAGCCATGCAGATAGCTGGGGCAAAGGGAAGCAAATAAAGATCCTGAGGCAAGCTTGTGCTAGCTGTGTTTGAGAAACAATGTGCCCAGAGTTGACAAAAGGTAAAATGATGACACTCTCATTTATGACTAAAAAATGATTCAAATTAAATTAATAGCCTGTCTCACAGGAGCAGATTTAATGGAAGTTGACTTTTTTCTTTTTTGTGAGGTAGATTGGCCCTGAGCTAACATCTTTGACAATCTTCCTCTGTGTTATGTGGGATGCTACCACAGCATAGTTTGATGAGCAGTACTAGGTCCACGCCCGGGATCTGAACCTGCGAACCCTGGGCCACTGAAGCAGAGCGTGTGAAGCTAAGCACTATGTCACCGGGTGGCCCTGAAGTTAACATTTTTATAATTTTAATTCTGATATTTTTAATTGGGAAAGTATTTATATTTTTGTACTGTCTTTTAATATTTGATTGCTAATTGATACCACTTGTTCATTCAAGAAATATTTATTGTGTGTCTAGTATGTGCCAGGCACTGTGCCAGATGTTATGTAGTGATATAATTTTTGAAGTTGAGAGTAGGCTTCTATTGCCATGTAAATGAATATCATCTCAGAGTGTCAACACTCCCCATTCTTACTAGAGATAATTTAAACAGTCTTCCAATCATTGTATTTAGTAGTCGTCCTTGGTTTGTGATGACATCTACGAGTTTCTTCATCTACTTTGTAAGTATTTAATCAGGAAGACTGAATTGAGGCTTGCCATAATGTACTTACCACAAGAATCTTTTGCACCCAGCCATATAGCTTCTTTATTACATTTATGCTTTCAAAATGCAAATGAATTTGTTTGCATTTTGAACTTTAATCTTGCTCTGGATAGTTGAAGAATATCAATAATTAAACTATTGTTGAGCTGTATGGATAGAGGAATAAAGTAGATCAGGATTTTGAAAACAATGGCACCTTTTTGCTTCACAGAATCCTTTATAAATACAATAGTATTTCTCACATTCCAGTCAATGGGCAAATAAATATGAATACATGTTTAATTTTGAGGGAGGGTTGAAAATTTTCTTTCATTTCTAGTTGTTGGATGGGGAACTTTGCAGATGAACTTTTTCTAAAATATTTATTGTGAGGCTGTAGACTACAAACTGTGGCCTCCAGGGTATAATATAATGGTAACTATCAGAATTAGTGGGAACTTTTGAAAAATGTACATAACCTGTTCTCCTTGGTTTCTTTCCTGGCCCAAGATGCCAGTGTACCAATTGGTGGGCATGGAGTGCTTTAAAAAGGAGGATAGACACATTAGTTTTAGGGGAAAAAAAACCTCATTATATGATTCTGTTAGACCCTTGCCTCACTTCATTCTCCAGTGGAAGCTATTATACTAGTGACTAGGACTTATAGACAGAAGACCACTGTCTGGTGTCAGGCTTTGCAGACAGGTCTATTAAGATGTGATTAGGACTTGGAGGAAAGAGGATGTTCTTACTGAGGTAAGGAGGTGCAGGAGGGTAGGAGGGATTAACCATCTGCACAGATGCTGAGGGTTCACATTCAGAAATTTCGAACGGGAACTGGCAGACACTGATGGTAGAAGTAGTGAGGGTAAATGTTGTAGGGTGGAGGTGAAAGTGATAGTGAAAGTCTTACACATTTGGGGTCATTGTTTTTATTGGATTCTCAGTTTTAAACCTTGCATTTCACAGGGCATTCCTTGAGCTTTGATAAATGTTACAAACCTAGAGAGTTGAAAAATACTAATGTGCTTCATATGGCCCCTTCATTACTGCTGTACAACAAAAAGCCTTTACATATGTTTGTACATGCCTTACTGAAACTTTTCTTTTAAAAGAAATCAATGTTGCTTTTCTATTTTAAAGCAATATTTGCTTTTTTTGGCCTACGATAGATCATGTTTTCGGATTCCTACATTTAGTGAAAGCCATAAATATTTAAAATATCTGGTCCTTCATTTTATCTTGTCACTGTATGTTTGAGGGAAACTAGGTCTCAAAGTGTATTCTGGTTTCATTCGTTAGTATAAACCTCATGCTAAGAACAATTGTCTCAATAGTAACAACTGTACTTTTCATTTTGGTGAGAAGAAAAAGTAAAATTATCTATTAATGACAATCTCTATAAAGTTCCGCTAAATGACCTTCTTTGTTCTTCTATTTTTCCATCCTGATAACCACTGACATAAATGTCTATTGTCTGACACATGATAGAGCTAATTTGTTATTCATAAATAAAATTATATTTAAAAGTCCCAAATTGTATAACGTCAAAATTACTATTTAATAGATAATTTACTACTTATATAGTATTATTCATTTATAAATAATTGGGCAAAGACATTTCTATGCTTCATAAACCTGCCTCCATGCTCTCTCCATCATCTGGTTCATGTCAATCCTGATGTGGCCATGCTGCCTGGGCTCAGCTACCCAAATGTTTGCCACTTGTGAGCATCCAGGGGCTGAAGTAAAACTTATGCCTGAGTCCTGAAAACTAGCACAGTCATTTTCAACCCTAGATGTTCATTAGAGTCACCTGGCTGGAGACAAATTTCACTAATTTACCTTTTTGTAATAATTTCAATAAAATCTGTTCTTAAACATTACCTTCATTAATCAGTTTGTTAATAGACTGAATGAAACAGAAACCTATACAAGGGGATTAAAATAACAACATATTTAAGCATAAGTCAGCATTCTGGGAGCAGCTAGCTGCATGTAAACCCTTCCTGAGCTAAAATCAAAATTATATAATCTATTCATTAAAACCATTTTGCTAAGATTTCGTGCCAACAGTTTGAATAAGTAAATTAATTCTAGTTTTCATCAGTGTGATTTTAGTTACAAAATGGCATGCATTTGAAAATAAGAAATGCATTAAAAATTCAGTTTCTCTGATTCATGCTGGTAGCACTCCCTTAAATATATAGGTTTTATTGCCAACTTAAATCATGGGATTGTGTTTTGCATGTATAACTTGTTAATTGAACATCACTGGTGATTCTTTTGTAATCTAGAAATTCATAATAATATTTTACCTCCTTTCACTAGTTGTATTTCTTATTTGAGAATTACATATAGGCAAGTAATTATAAAGTCTAGGAAACTGGGTCTGAGAACCTGTCTTCCTAAAGAGCTTACCCCTCTTGGTAATTTTTAATTGTAGTCCACCAGGATTTATAAAGTCTATACTTCATATCTTTATTACTGTAGTGCTTAGCATATAATTATGTTTTGTAATATATTTTTATACATTGTTTATAATATATTGCCATAAAGTCCAAGAAACAGTATTAAGACTATCAAATATAGGCTGAAATTAATGAAAACATGTATGATTTGGGCATTTATAATTTTGAAGAATGCTATTCATATTTATTGCTAGACCTCTTAACTGAGGATATCATTCCTTACAAATATTGTATGGTATAATGAAATGGTGTGGATAAGGACTTAAATAGGATTTGTTGCTATTGTCAATCTAATTATCTGTTGGTTTAGAGCTGTGCTGTCCAATATGGCAGCCACCAGCCATGTGTAGCTATTTAATTGTAAATTTAAATTATTATAATTAAATATAGGTAAGAGTTTGGTTTCTCAGTCACACTAGCCATATTCCAAGTGCTCAGTAGGCACACATGGCTAGTGGCTGTCATATTGGATGGTGCAGATACAACATTTACCTCATTGAAGAAAGTCCTATTGGAAAGTACTATTTGGAGAATAAATACCTTCCCACATTCGAAGAATTTCTATAAAGCAAATCCTACTTTCACATTGATTTCCTTCATGTTTGTAGGCATATGTTTTCACAGTGGGGTATGAGGTGAGAGACAGATCTCTGGTAAAATTATTTGAAAAATAGTATTCCTTAGGATGCTTTTTACTGCAACTAACAAATAATTCAACTCAAAGTTGCTTATACCATTACTCCTTAAAGTGTGATCCATGGACCAACAGCATTGACATCCTCTGGGCACTTGTTAGAAATGAAGAATGTCAGGCCCCTCCCCAGTCCTACTGACTTAGAATCCACAGTCGGACATACTCCCCAGGTGATTCATCTGCATATTAAAGTTTGGGCAGCACTGGCTAAAACCATAAGGATCTCCATTATCTTAGATTACAATATATTCACAGATGGGGTGACTCTGGCGACCATTAAGTCTGTGCCTTCATTGTGCCACCACCATCCCAGGTTCTTTCAGTTTATCGGCTTTTCTAGCCTCCTTCTGTCCTCAGCTGATCTTGAAATTGGAAGATGGCTCCAGCAGGTCCTAATGTCATATCCTCTCATGCTTCTTTCTCTAGATTTTGTCAGGACCATCTCCTGTCTGGCACAGTTTTATTCCAATTCCACTACCTCCTCTCTCTATTGCTAGTCATATATTTAAGCGTCATTCTTCTTTTGCTTTTACGTCCCTTTCTAAATGACCATTTGAAAACCATAAAATAAAACCAAGAAAAATGCAAACTCTTTTCTTGCCTGTAGGTGGTAAATTTTTATTTTATGGATTTATTCTATGAAATTTCCCTAATTTATTTTCATCTTTAGAATGTTAGTTGGAAAATTTCTCTTATTTTAATAATGTTTTATGTTGAACAATATGAAATTGTCGTTTTCATAGAATAAAAACTCACATATCAGCAACTTTATATGACTCACCCCAATACAGCATTTTATCCATAAAGAAGGAAAATAATTAGAGCTTAAAGCACAGACTTGAGTTACAGATAGCTTACCATTTGTATACTGACTTAGCATGTCACAGAGAAACCTTGGGCAAGTTCTTTAACCTTTCTAAGTCCCAGCATTCTCAGAAATAAAATAACAATAGTATTAACCTCAGTAGGTGATAATGAAGACCAATTGTAGTTATTCGATATGTCTCAAACACAAGTCAGTCATGCTCCTCCTTCACAATTTCTTCCATACCTATACTCTTATTTATCATTACATATTTAATACTTTTTCTTAAAATGAGTTTTTACTTGGCTTCATCCTAAGCTATATAATTCCATATATACATTAAAATCATATATATACTCTCTTTAGTTGCTAAGACATTAAAATAACTTCCATTTTTTTTCCTTGTGTGACGAAAATCATTCTGCAAACCATGAATGGATTACATATCATCCTTTAGGATCCACTGAAGTGGTTCATTTAATGCTTAAGAACAAGGTTATCACATGAAAAGTGTTGAATAAATGTTAGGCAATATATTTAAAATTTAGTTTTAAATAACATTTTAGCCCAAGGGTTAGTTGACTTCCCCCATCCCTGAAGATACCCCTTCTTCTACCACATTTGCAAAAGAGAGCATTTGCGTTGTGAAGGCTCCTTAACTGACCTTCAAATAGCAGCGCCTCCTCATGGTTGCTTCTGCCTCTGCCCCAGCATCGCCGTGGGTCACTACGCGCTTCCTTGCTGCTCACCCAGAGAACGCTGGCCTGTAATTCACCTACATATATTGGTGCTATCTCTTCACAGGCCTGAGTGAATAAAGGAAGCATAGCACTTTTTACTGCCATTAATTTAGTTCATATAACAACAACGCAGAAAGCAGTAAGGATTGACCAGACATTACTGAATAATTAGAGTGTCTAAGTAACAACAATGGAAAAGCAAAAACATTTTCAAACGTTATATTAAGAATAATCAGGGGCTGGCCCACATGGCATAGTAGTTAAGTTCAGCACACTCCACTTCAGTGCCCCTGGTTCACAGGTTCAGATCCTGTGCAGGGACCTACACCAATCATCAGCCATGCTTTGGCAGTGACCCATATATAAAGTGGAGGAAGATTGGCACAGATGTTAGCTCAGGGCTAATCTTCCTCAGCAAAAAAGAAAAAAAAAAGTAATTAAAAAAGTAATCGTTCCTATGGTCCAAAGGAAAACCATGTGAACTGAAGCTCTTCACAGAGGTTTTCCATGTGGACATCATCTTTTTTCTCAACTTGTCATAACCTCAAGTTCATTTCCTCTAGAATTTTCATCCTTAAGAAAATCCTATCTGCTCCTTTTGGATTTGTTTCACTTTAAATAAATTGTGCACTAGACACAGTACTTGAAGGAACACATTCCCTAATTAATATTCATTGTGAAATATCATGGAGGATCAATGAAGGAGAGCAATTTCAGTAGTCCTATCACCTCATGAGCTCTAGAAGAATGCTAAAGGGGAGTGTGTTTGGGCATCCTGAGTATGATGCCCATTTCTGTTTTCCTGCCAGCACCAGATTAATCTATGTCTCCTTAATCTTCTGAGTTTGAGCAGTGGGATACTGATAAATCACACACACACACACACCCATTAAAAAAACTAGCAGGGATTTTCAAATATACAATATCCCCACCTGGATTCTTGTGATTCGAAGTATCAGCCATGGCCCAGCAACACTGGAATCCCCTGAAATCTTGTTAGAAATGAAAATTCTCAGACCTGCCGCCCTGAATTTAAATCAGAATCCTGAGGTGGTCTATATGAATATTTAAGTGTGAGAAGCCGTGACCAAGATCATAAGGCAGTGAATCCAAATGCCTATTATAGGAGCCAGAAAGATAACATAGGTGAGTGAAGTGAGTTGGGTATAAAAGAGGACAGGCAGTGGTGGGCACTATGGCAAACTGGAGAGCTCATGCTTGGTCTGTGAAGTACAAAGGATATTCAGCTTTGCAGATGTTACCATGTAGGAAGGCAGGTTTCGAGTTGCTAAACCCTCTTAGATAGTCTCTAGAGTGGCCAGGTCTGGAGATTGCAAGTGGTATCTCATGATTTGTAACTATCAGCAACAACTTCAATTTATTTTCAATTAATAAAAGATTAAATCAGGCATATGGGCTACTATTTGCCAATATCTAGTCAAGGTCTATGGTAAGGAAAATAAATATTTATATACTTAAAGCATCTTCTCAGAACCCTTTCCACAAAAGGACGAATGCTACCTGTTTTCATGCTGATTGTGTCACCCCGCCACCACACTTCCACGCTTGCATCTTTCTGTTTTCAGTCTTACTCTGAGGTTAATCTCAGGCTTCAGACATGTGAAATCCCTGACTTCTGGAGCCTCAGGTCAGAACTCATTCTTAGGGAGATGATGCTCACATTTCTCTCTAAGTGGAGGTGAAGTCAGGATGAAAATATAGTCTAATGTTGAAATAACTGAATAACTTCCTGAGCATTAGCACTTGCCCTTCTATTAATGTTAGTATTAATTAATATATGGATCTCAACAGAGTTTGGGTGAGTTGTGGATGTAGATTAAATGATCTAGGATAGTGTTTCTCAAACTTGACTGTACGTCAGAATCACTTAAAACAGATTCCTAGGTCCCACCATCAGAGTTTCTGATTCAGTAAATCTGAGGCAGGGCCCAAGCATTTGCATCTTTAACAAGTTCCTAGGCGATGGGATGATTCTATTGGTGCAGGGACCACACTTTGAGAACCACTGGTATAGGGAGGAAAAGCAGGAATCTATTTGGCTGGAGAACGTTAATGTGACTGTACCAGTCATTAAAATATTGAACCACAAATGTTGCACACTGAGTGGCCCCATACACTACCTGCCACCCAGCCATGCTGGCCCCTCCTCCAAGAACCTCCAACTAGACATTCCTACATTCCACCTATGAAAGATGCAATACCTGACAAAAGCACTTACAAGTACATCTGTTTTTATTGGTTAGTCCCTGAGTCCAGGCTTATAAAATGAAACCATTACTAAACATAAAAGATTACTCGAGGTTCAGACGTTAGATTTTCAGGCAGAGCTCAAGAAATCTCCCAGGACCCAGAGAACAGTGTAGGATATGACACTGCACAGTGATCCCACACCTTATACAATCAAGCTGTACTGGCCTTCCTAGTCCTCTATGATGCCTCAGGGCCTTTGCACAGGTGGTTCCTTCTGTCTAGAAAGTGTTTACCACGTTCCTCTTCACACTTTAGAGTTCTTCAAATATCAGTACTTCAAAAAAGCCTTTCCTGGGGCCAGCCCCATGGCCTAATGGTTAAGTTCTCGTGCTCCACTTCGGCTGCCCAGGGTTTCTCAGGTCCAGATCCTGCATGCAGACATGGCACTGCTCATCAAGCCATGCTGAGGCAGCGTCCCATATAGCACAACCAGATGCACTCGCAACTAGAATATGCAACTACGTGCTGGGGGGCTTTGGGGAGAAGAAGGAGAAGAAGAAGAAAACACAAAAAGATTGGCAACAGATGTCAGCTCAGGTGCCAATCTTTAAAAAACAAAAAGCCTGTCCTTACCTCACAGACTCAATTCAGTTACTCTCATTTCATAGGATGATCACGATTATAATTAACTAATGGCCAAATGAGCTATGTATGATCTATGGCCCCCATCCTCAGAATGTAAGCTCTATGACAATAAGGGTCTGTGTAGATCTTTCTCACCTCTCCATCCCTGATATCTAAGTATTCAATAATTGTACACTTAATAAGTGTATGACTCAGTTTTTCACTACTCAACTCTCAGGCTATGTGTTCTGTAATGACACCATTCCTGATGACCCCAAGTCAACTTGGAGCCTCTTTCTATGTACCCTCTATAATATATATAAATCTAATCATAGTGATTTCCTTGTAATATTGTAATTGTTGATGTATCTATTTCTTTAAAAGCCTCTAAGCTACTTGAATATGAGGATAGGTATTTCCTTTTGTTTATTCCTAACACATAGGCGTTTCCAGCATAGATATGGAACTCAGTGAATATTTGTTGAATGAAATGTCTGTCCAAAAGTAAAAAAAAAAGTAAATAATATTTTTAAATGAAATCCGTTATTAACTCTAACAAATGTTAGACTTGAAACATTTCTTCAAGTAATAATGTAGGATTTTTTTCCCTTCAGTTTTTCAATGTGAGATTTTTAGCTTAATTCAATGACAAACTGGGCAGGAAAAATAACAAGCACAAGGAATGATACTGCAGCCAATTCTCATGAAATCTTATTATCAGGTCAGTTCTCAAGGGATAGACTGAACCAATAAAGTGAAAGATTTATATTCCTTGCAATGCTGGGATGGTATTCATTTTTAAGAGGCTTAAACTAGCAACTTTGAGTTTTTGCTTCCACTTAAATGGACGCTTCATCTATGTTGTTTCCCATAGGAAGAAGATGTTTACTTTTTCTGTTTCACAAATGAAAGCTCATTCTCACAGATTTCTGATTGCATTGTGCCTCAGGGGACATGTGTCTCTGAAAGGTTAAAGGTCAAAAAATGTTGTAATCTACATTATTTTAAACACTCTCAGTTATGTCTGTGTTTTGTGTTTTTAAATGTGCTGATTTAATGGAAATTTCTAGTAAAGATTTTATAAATCAGAATAGTAAATTCCTAATTCAAATTATGTACTCCTGATCAGCATTATAAGGTGTGTTCAGTATACTTTGGTTTCCAAAAATGCTTTAAAATGACTTCATAAAGTATAATTCCCTTAAAATAGGTACTAACACTTCTCATTTGAGTCTCAAATTTTTGTTGAATTAGTGGATGAAATAGCCTCAATTTTAACTTTCATCCTCCCCATGAAGTCGTGGGATTGCTAGGCAGGATATTACCCTATGTCCCTGATGCTGGAATTCTAATTGAGAAGGTTTAATAACTCGGTTCTAGGTCATATAGCCAGGCTGTGAACCAAACCTTTGGACTTTAAATCCATTACCCAGCCCACTATTGTGTACATCTTTGAAAAAACTCTCTTTCACTTATCTATTTATGCATAACAAATGATCCCAAAACTTAGTGGCTTAACATAATTTATAATTACATCATGATTCTGTAGATAGGAGTATGGGCAGGGCTCGTCTAGATTGTTGTTCTCTGATTGTGATATGGCTAGGGTCACTCATTGGGCTGCACTCATCAAGAGGCTCAACTTCTAAGATAGCATTTCATCCTCAGACTCCCTCTCAACATGGTCTTTAATCATTCAGTAGTCTGGCCTGGTCTTCCTTATATCATGGCAGCTGGGTTCCAAGAGAGAGACTACAAATGCTGCCTGTTCTCTTACAGCCTGCACTTGGAACTCATATAGTGTCACTTCTGCCGTATTCTCTTGATCAAAACAAATCACAACGCTAATCCATGTTCGTGAGGATGGGAAAAGGACTCCATCTCTTGATGGGAAGAGTGACGAAGAATTTGTGTTCAACTTTAATAACCACACAGATTAAAATAATGGAAATGTAAACAAACAATTGCCAAGATATACTAGTAGCTCAACTACCAGAGATAGCTCACACTTTAGTTAGCATGTTCACGTTTAGTTAGCTATGTGAAACTTTCTAAAAATTGAGATGTGTGAACTTTAATAAGTTGGAGAAAGAATAACTTCAGAGGTGATTGATCACGAACTCTACTCACATTCATTCTTAATGTCCAACAGATGCCAAACAATGCGAACATGCCATAAATTGTAAATGTCAACAGTTATAAGTTTAATAATAATATTAAGTAAAGTTGCTTTGATAGAGGTAATAATAGACATCTTTCAAATTTTCAGTTTACATAAAGTTTTAATGGATCTCCAGAATAAGCAACTGAAAGAGTTAAATGAGTGGCTAACGAAAACAGAAGAAAGAACAAAGAAAATGGAGAAAGAGCCCCTTGGACCTGATCTTGAGGCCCTAAAACACCAAATACAACAACATAAGGTTGGTATGTTTTATGGTATTTGCTTTCTATTGGAAAACAAACTATGTGTATGTATTACATACACACATACATACACACGTCGTGGTTTAAAGATAGAAAAGAATTAAAGCTTCAATCAAGAAGAGTTTTAAAATTGGTTTTACCTAATATTTTTTGAAATGTTTATTTTTTTCAAATACAACATAACCAGGCTTTTCGTATTTGATAAGAATTTGAGCGTATTCCTGGAAGAGAACAATGCTGGGTTTGTAATTTATTAAAGTTTTGGTTTCCTGGAAGAGGGTCTCTGTAGGGATGACCTGTAATGCAAATTTAAGTAATGAGACAAGACTTTTTTTACATGTTTTTACCTTCAGTTCATAATGTTTTAGAGCACGCCAAGCTTGATGAAAAATGAATATCTGTAACATTGCTTTCCTATAAAATACAGTGTCTGTTAATTTTAATATTTTCATCTTATCATCTTTCTTCAGTTTACTTATACTTTTACAGTTATACTCTCTGGTTGCTAGAAAGCATTTGTTATTTCTGTATTAAGATTTCTACAAGAATATTTCTGACCTGGAATTTTGAGGGTGCCTCATTCTAATAACTGTTACAAAACTGGCTCTGGGTTTTATTGTAGGAACAGAATCTTGTCCAGTCCATCAGGACACATACATACACAGGTGAACCATCATGATTGGCCCAGCATTAGGGTTGCCCAGTTTAGCAAATAAAAATGCAAGAAGCCTAGTTATATTTGAGTTCCAGATGAACAGTAAATGTTTTATAGTGTAAGTATTACCCAAATTATTCATTGTTTACCTGAAATGCAGATTTACTGGGCATCCTGGATTTTATCTGACAACTCTCCTCAGGATCCATGGTTCTTGGATTTATGCCTTTGTAAGGAAATATCTGTTCCCTCAACTCATACTTCCTAAATCTGCATCTCACTCAATTTCATTCTCTCCTTTTATAACATTTTATCAGAGCTAACTTCACAGTTCTTCCATAAAGATAAAAGATATCTTTCTTTCAAAGTCCCAGAATTCTTTTCTTATTTAATGAACTTCACGTTCAATGACAAATGGGACTGCCCCTTGCTGTTACTGACTCCAAAGCCATCCTTTGGCCACAGCAGTTTATGATTAAGGAGTTTAAGGAGAACTAAAGCTATGGTATTCACCATCCACTACTCCATCAGGAAAAAAAATAAAGCATCAATTGTATTCTAATTTTCACTTGAAAATTGTGACTAAGAGAGGTTAACTTGTCACATAGAATTTAATTGAACATCTGATAGAGAAATAGATCCAGTGCTAGTTCTCAAACTGTGCTGCCTTTCCTCTGTGGATCATGAGCTCCTCTGGTAGACTCTGTGCCTGCCCTCTTCCCCTTGGCCTACACTAGCAGTTTCCTGCAGACAGTTTCTGTATGCACCAATGGCTTCTTTTTTTCTGAAGGCATTTGCTGGCTGCAGGAGAATCTCAGCCTGTTTGAGGGTGGGCGGGAAGTGGAGGTAGGATTGCCAGAGCTACCATTAACCAATGAGGGATGGGAGATGATGGATAAATACCGCAGAATCCTCACCCCATCGTGGGAGAATTCCAAGGTGTCGCTCAATTCCCACAGTCTCTCAGAGGTTTCCTAGCAAGACTGGGCTCTAGATGTTCACGGGACAACCTGTCTCACACTTCCACCTTCTCCTAATGCCTCCTGAGATCACTTCCCAAATAAATTATTTGCAAATTCTTGGCTCAGGGTCTCTTTGGAGAGGAAGCTAACGAAGACAACCTCCTCACCCTGGAAGCCAGAGTACTATCCCAGCTTTACCGCTAACTAAACGTATGACTTTCAGAAAGTGCTGAATCTCTCATGTTCTCCATATCTTCACTTTGGAAATGAAAGTGTTGAGCCAGTTGGTTTCTAATGTTCCTTCCAGTCATGGTTTTCATGTTCCTCTTAGTTTTGGAACATGAGGCATTTCAGAAAAGGGCCAGACTAAGGCCAGTAGCATTGCACATCAGAGGAAAGGCTGCAGCTGCGGGATGCCTGGAGTCTAAGAAAGAAGCCAGGAAGAAGGGCTCCAAAGGAGAAGTGGCAGAAGAATGGCAGGGTAGCCATAAGTGTGAATTACTTAGGGCAACTACGAGGAGAGGTCTTAGTTTGAAACTCTGAACAGACCCTTTATTAAGGTTAGACAGGCCAGGCAGAGTCTTCATATTCTGACAATGACCTGAAATGTTTTTCACTTTCCTCTGGAAGATAGAGAGTGAATGGAATGGAAAATGTTTGACTAATATTGTCATAAAATTTGAATAGATTGTCCATTACTTGAAAATATGCCATTTCTGATGAGCATGAAATTGCTTTGAGGAGAATAATTTGAAACAAAAAGAAAGCAACAGAATTATATGCAAGTTGATTATGTAATCTTTTACATCCAGGACTTATTCATATAATGCATAAGGAGAAACAGAAAGAATTGGTTTGCTGGCTCAGAGAGTGAGGCCATCTTCTACCTTTAAATGTTTAAACCCACTTCAGGATATATTATTTTTTATAAAATTAAGACAAGAGAAAAAACACATAGCTAAGAGAAAGCCTGACAATTAATAATACTCTTTTGTTACTTGAAGTAATTACGGGGAGGAAAAAAATGATTTAACAAAATCAAACAGTTTATAAAAGAGTTGAATTTACTTAAATGTGAAATGTATATTTTCTTAAAAGTGCACATTAAAAGGAGTAAATTGTTTTTGTTCGTCTTGCCATGCTTTATAAAACAGAAGAAGATAAATGCTTTTTTCTTTAGGTAACTGAGTTCAAACTAAAGCCTTATTTAGTCATTGATTCGCTTTGCAGCCTTGCTTCTGAAGAATTGAAAGTGAATGAAAATAAGGAAATTTCTCCTCTAAGAACAAAATACATCAGTGACCTTGAAGTAGTCAAAAAAGCAACCCCACTCTGCTGCATCACCACAGTTCTCACCTAGTCTAACATTTAGTCTTGTTGGCTTTTCATGGATAGATGTTGAATCCTTGAGTTGTCTTCTTCCTTTTCTTAAGAAATGACTACAGATGACAAAATTGAAGAAAAGATACATTTTGTTGCTAGTAATCTATTTAGATTCTGCTCAGGTCACAGGGCTCTGGTACTCGCTCGCTCTTTCTCCCTCACTCTCTCTCTCTCTCTCTCAGTTGGAGGGCAAAATAAAAATGTTTGCAAATCTTACAAGTACACCGTGAATATTACAGATATGCTTCTCTATGTTCTGTGACAGGATCCTTTGCTATCTTTATTTCAACACGATTTTATTATGAGGCAGGCTAGAAATTCAACCACTATGAAATATAATGGAGATAAGTCATTTTTACTGAATCTGCCAATTAGGCAAGGTGAAACGATAGATCCTATATTGGTGGTTACTATTAAATCTAGCCAAACTGTTAACTCTGGGTAACTCGAAAAAGTTCAATTTGCTGCAAAATTTGGAAGAGACAATTCATTCCTCATAGCTATTGCTTTGGGAAGAGAATTTAGAGGTTTACTTTAGATCTGAGTCACCCAAAAGTGATTCTCTCAGGAGTTGACAAATTGGACCTCTCGTATCCCTTGTCAAGGAACGTGTCAGAAATAATCCTGGTTGGTTATTTCTGTCTTAAGAGATAGACTTTATTAGTGATGTTGATAAGGAATGAAAGATTTCCCTTGAAGGAGTGACAATATTATTGAGGAGTAAAAGTCCATTGTGGGCTTGAACATTCATTAATGGGAAAGAAGTTTGCTATTTTCGAGGGTATTTTAATCAAAAGGAAGATATTTGACTGAGGAATCTTTTGTCTCATAGCACAGTCAGACGGAGAGGAAGTTTAAAGCTTCGTTTACTAGCTAAGTTTCCAATTCTTTTGAAAGATTTAGTCTTTTGTTATTAGCTACATTGGCTTAGTAATGCGGTCAACAAAGTCCTTACCATACAAGTTATTAGAATTTGCAGATATAAATGTGACATGTGCACTATAATTTGACTTCAGTGAATGTTCTATGTTAAGTACTGATTAATACAAATTAAATGACCTCCTAGAAGCTCAGTCACCTATTCTTTCCTTGAAGCTTAGTTAATCTCAAACATTTGGGTTGCCATGATTGTGAAATATCCTTTTCTGGTGACCTTTAAAATGATCTCAATGTTCATGTAATGGGGAAGGTTTAGGTGTAATCCTGCTAAAAGATTTGACATTTCATTGCATTCCATTGCATTCTATTCCATATCACTGAACAAACACTTATTAAAGCACAGTTCCGTACCATATATGGAATCTTCTTCAAGAAGCTCACATTCTAGTATATCCGATAAAGACACAGAAAACAAGTGACCATTATACAAGGCAGAATATGGCAGATGGCTTGAGGAGGTTAAAAACAGTGATTTGTTTGGGCAAAGGAAATGAGGTGGGGGAATATAGGGTATGTCATTTGCCTAGGTCATGTGTTACACTATGCTCAGTACTAGAGGACTACAACTTGATCGTGGAGAGTCTTGAACTCGAGACTCAGGCATTTGGAGTTATTCTATGGGTAGTAGGCAGCCGTTACTGATGAGAAATTAAACTGAAGAGTGGCAATTTTGGAAAATTTATCTTAATTTTTAGGAAGATATATCATATAAGTTAGAGCACAGATGAACAGGAGGACAGAAGACATGTTAGGAAGATACTGCAGAAAGTATATAGAACCTGATTGAAGGCAGTGTCAATGAAAATTGCAAACAGGTGTAAGAAACATTTTGGAAATCAATAACAGTACAAACAGGACTAGATTTAAGGAATGTGCAGAGCTCAAAATAATAGGTTCTGAGACTGGGCAATTGGAAGGCCAAAGTTGGATTTTATTTTATTTTTATTTTTATTTTTTTGCTGAGGAAGATTCACCCTGAACTAACATCTGTGCCAATCTTCCTCTATTTTGTATGTAGTTCTGCACCACAGCATGGCCACCAATGAGCGGCATAGGTCTGCTCCCAGGGACCAAACCCAGGCTGCCAAAGCACAGCATGCTGAACTTAACCACTAGGCCACAGGGCTGCCTCCAAAGTTGGATTTTTAAAATAGGCAATGCGAAGAGAGAAATGCAGTTAATTGGGAGAAGGATGAGCAATTCTGAAAGGCCTAAGAATGCTACAGAATCAAGTAGTGCTTTTAGTGACTAGTAAATAAGCTCTCTTCTTTCTTTTGCAAGATTAAAAGTCCATGTTCTTAGTTACTTTTATGAAATCACATTTTAGTTTCTATCTTTTGCCCCCATAAGTACTTAATGAATATTTGATAACTATGATAGGAAAGGTAAACAATATAATCAGGAAAAAATACTATACTACAACCAGAGAACCAGATAGGCTGTTTCCCCAATGCCTAACAGAGTACTTAGCATATAACTGATGCTCAGTAAATGTCTTTTGGAGTAGACCCTTTAAATAATTCTGACTAGTTCTGTCACACACAGAGGGTTCATCATTGCTACCTTTCTGATAGAGACATGAATCTGACAATTGAAATAAACAATAAAAAATTGTGAGTAGGGGCAAGAAAACAACTCATATAGATGAAGAAGGAATACATCTATAAAGGCATTTAAATGGAAGTATTATCTCTGGTGCCCTCTCACTACCTCTCACTTTTGTTTTTTCTTTCTATCCTTTTTCATTCTCTGTTCAAATATTTTAATGCTTGTAACCCCGGCATCTTTATAAATATCACAGAAGATGCTACCAGCGGTCATTCTTAGATACGTTCATAGAAATCAAGCTTATAACCCTTGGTTATGCAGGAAAGGAAAGCCATTCGATGAAATCACATCCTTAGCTGGCTCCTTACCACAGGGTGGTCAGTTCATGAGGAAGATGTTTAGAGTGGACCAGCCAGGCAAACTGTACTGTCTGTAATCATAAGACTTAGTTTTTAAAATTGTGTATAGAACTCTGGCCTTCTGAGTTAGGTTTAACTTCGTATAAATTGTAAGGACTCCTTTTGCCCTTTTGGCCTCAGTCCTAGGCTCAGTCAGGTCTTGTTGGCCTTTTAAGCTAGGCTTACAATTTAACCTTTCTTTCCAGATTCTTAGTAAGAAAGGAGAGAAGAGGCCTAGAGATATTGCTCTGCCTCTTTCTTTGGGTTCCATATAAACTTTACTTGACCTTCAAGGGGTAGGTTATAGGAACCATAGGAGAAAAAAATGCATTCTCTCAGGTGGGAGAAGCACCCATGGCCATATCAATACACAGTATTATGACTAATTTGGAATGCTCAATAAGAACATGTAGTAGGACGTAACTATTATGTGTGTGTCTTAATCCAGCTTTGTGGTAAGAGTCTTTAAAATGTAATAGATTGAATTAAAGTGTCACTGGGCGGGGGGTAAAACCTGGAACTCAACTGAGTACACGTATCCACTTAGACTTTAAGTTTCTATTTCTGTGCCTTATGATGTAGAGTTATTCAAAACAGTGTATCTATCTCTTATGCTTATTTGAGCAATATTAATATCTTTTATATGAGAGGCAGTATATCACAGACTCTGGAGCCAGAATGCCTAGTTTCAAAACGGAGCTCTATCACTTGCAAGCTGAATGACTTTTCAAAAAGTACTTAACTATTTCGTGCCTCACCTTCCCCAAG
Organism: Equus caballus; assembly: GCF_041296265.1. Classification (NCBI taxonomy): domain Eukaryota; kingdom Metazoa; phylum Chordata; class Mammalia; order Perissodactyla; family Equidae; genus Equus; species Equus caballus. The sequence continues at coordinate 26,570,014 of NC_091715.1, read as the reverse complement.
TATGAAATCAGGATGATGATGATGATGATGATGATACCTATGTTATAGGATTGGTAAAAATATTTAATACATAATTGCATAAAAAGCATTTAGAATAATACCTGATACTCAGAATTGTGTAAATGATGTTAGGTGTTATTATTGTAAAAGACATGACTTATACCTGAATGAAATTGATTTCTGTGGTAATAATACTCTTTCGACACAAATAAGTGGCAAGTTAATGTTAAAAAGAACATCACACTTACATAGTCTACATAGTAGTATATGCATGATAGTCAGTTTTAATTTTTTTAATCTGGTTGAGGAGACACCTAATTTTCCATGAACATATTATAAACAAGCAGCAGAATCTAAGTATAACTTTGCATACTAGATAAGGCCATTGATTTAATTAAAATAATAACAGTAATAATAATGAAATCCATACCCATGTTCTTATTTTATCAAGTATATCCAGCTAACAGATTATTAATTAGTTATTAGAAATTACTGAGTAATGATTCAGTATCATTGCTTGAAATGTCACAGTCTTGTTTTAAAGTACATCAGTGCACTTACTAAAATATAACTACCCAAGACCCCCTCATCTTAGAGACACCAACTTTATTTTTTATGCTTAATTGCTTCTGTAATGCTTTTTCATTAGAAGTTTCTGGCTTCTGAGGAGGATAAAAAAAAAAGGAAAAACAAAGAACTCTCTCTCTCACTTATTGAGTTAGTCTCATGTAAAGTATCTCTATTTTCCTGAACCGGTACCAATTAATTTCAGTTCCCTTGAATAGGTAATGCAACATTGATAATATAAATGAATTATTTAAGAATACGAAACATATTAGAACATATTTTAGGGGAAAATTCTTTACAAGAAAGTCATAACAGATATGATAATATGAGCTTTACAAAAATAATTTTTCTTGAAAAATATATTCACCTATCTTAGAACAAAATACATGTTCATAAATCCAATCGCATGTTGCAAATAAGATTTAATATGGCACTATGTCTCTTTCTAAAGAATATGAAATTGTTAACTACAGTATACTGTCATTTATGTTTAATATTTCTGTTAGGAACAGAATGATTTCTAGCGGTACAACTGGTAGTACTCTGTTATTCGATGGAACTACATTCTTCAGAGATAATTTATACTGGATAATATTTTATGTTCTGTTAACAATTGAATATCTAGGTCATATCTAGAGAGAATGAGAAAACTACTAAATCAGAGATTTTTACACGATGTTCTATAGTTTCAACACGCTGAGAATATTTAGTAATTAAAAGATACGTGTATGATTATCAGGGGTATTGAGAATAAATACTAATGCCCAGAAGGGCTGTTTCCATGGATCTTTGTCTAAGAATGGAAGGATAAGGTGATGATGTCAGAAATAGAAGAAAATAAGCATTTCCTTACCACCTACCAACTCTACTAAACACTGTGCTAGCTGATTTTAATGAGTCGTCTCATCTACCTCCAGTACTAAACCTATCCTGGAGGGATTTTAACCCTGAATTTTGCAGTTTAATAAATGTGTTCACAAAGGTTAAGGAGTTGCCCGGGTAAGTTGAATAGTAATTGGTAGACTTGACTTTCATCTTGACTTGTCTGCTTTTGAACCCAGGCTCTTTCCCTTCATTTTAAGATTCCACTGAAGCTTGACTCCAGGGGAGATCCTAGAGTCTAGAGCAAATGCAGAGAGTAGCAAAGAGATTGGGGAAATGTTGCCCTTGGTTTCCCGGGTTTGGGAATATCTAGATGGAAGAGACGGAGAGACTGAGTGTATAGAAGTCTTCAAACTCACAGTAAGCAGTGAGGAAGGACAGCTCACTGGTGGTGGCTGTGTATGAAATTCTCAGAATCAAAATGATTAAAGATTTGTTTTTTGACCATTAATCCTGTAGTTCTTACTTTAAAGTCAGAGCAAAAGGGACTAGAAGGGGAACATAGAAGAAAATAGGCTTATGGTGAGAATGGCAAATAATGTTTGAGCAGAAAGGTAATCAGTAGAATTGAATACCTCATCTATATACTGTTAGCCAATCAATGTATATAACTTCCCCTCTACTGCACCTGAAACCTTCCAGCCCAACCCTCTCTCCCAAGAATCCTATTGTCTTCTTTTTCAATAATTATTGTTAGGCAAAAGGCATTTTGTAATTATTTATTAGGTTTTCTTGGCATTCACTTTAATTTCTGATTTCGGTGGCTTAACTATGTGCAGGATGGATGGATGGATGGATGCATGCATGCATGCATGAATCATAGAGGGAAGAGGAAAGGTAGGAGAATTGAGGGCTAGTATTTAGTGATTAGGGTCTGTCTTCCCCAGTCCATGAAATAGCTCCTCTGACCATGCTTATTTTTCAGCAATGTATGAGACCACTAGAACAGTTAGTTTAAAGCTACTGTTGTTAATCTTATGTAAATAATTTGGAAGTTAAAGTCTTATTTAACAATTTAAAATTCATTATGTATTTCTCCAGATTCTAAAACTTTGCTGTGACTTCAGCTCTTCTTTTCCTTCATTTCCAAAATCATATTCCCTTTCTGTACTTAGGATGCCTATTAGAGGCTGGTAGGCAGCATGAATTAGCTGAGGGTGAATTAGGTGACTATTGGGTTCCTGTAGTATGGTTTAAAGTCTTTGTTGTGAATATGCCTAAATGTGAGTTTTTAGGATTAACTAGCTGTTAATATTTATTGAGTTCGTACTGTGTGTCAGGCAACATGCTAACCAATTATAGCTTATGCAGTCTTCCTAACCACCTACAGAAATAGTTACTCTTATTATCCCAATTTTGAAAATTAGCAAGCTGAGGCTTGGTGTGGTTCAAAACTTTCTCAAGGTCACATAGCTCATTAGCAATACATCCAGGAATCAAACCTAGGAAACCTGACTTCAGATCTCACTCCTTTAATCATGCACACCTTTTTGTCCATCTGTCATCCACACTATGTCCTTTCTCCTTATATTGTAAAAGATATAGAGGTACATTAATTGTCAACTGTTTTTAAAACAATTTTTCATATTTATTGAGCCCTCTCTCTGCAATTGGGGAGCATTAGGTGCTTTAAAAATTGTTCAGATGTCTTCATTGAAATGGTCTTTAGGGCTCCCCTTTGGTAGCTTAGGAGTTGGAAGAAATATAAACATTTATTTCTAACAAAAATGTAAAAGCGACTATGCAATACATTTAAGTAAGTGGATATCAAAATAAAAGCCCTTTTAGGAGAGCCTGTTGAGGACGGTTATTTAAAATATTCAGCAAATTTACAACAAAATTACATACCACAAATAGATCCTCCTGGGGAACTAAACAATACTTTGACCAGTCAGGCTTAGCAAAGTGAATAATGGACTGAAAATAAAATGGTAAGTCATTGCCAGATCATTTCATTCAAGGAAGCAGGGGGAGTAGAGCCTAGCCCAGTGCAGAGATGATGGAAAGAAGGAAGTAAGACTAGCCATAAGAGAAAAGGCAAAGAGAAGGATCCATTGCCAACCTCCCCATTATTTCGTAAGAAATCATGAACCTTTCTGATTTGGCCAGGACCCTTTTATTTGAAAATAAAATAAGTTTATATCCAGATATGTTGCATTAGCTGATTGTTCATAAGTATCTAGGGATTTTTTTTTGTTCCTGAGATGGATTTTCCAAGATACTACTTTCCTAGATGTTGAACTTATTCCATGATCCTAGAAACTCTTCTGGTTTCCTAAGATTTTTGCAAATTTTATATTTGATACAAGTTTTGTTCTCATCCATCATTCCTTTTGTGTACATTAATTAGACTAAGCTAAAAAACTATACATTGGGGCAGGCCCGGTGGTGCAGCAGTTAAGTTCGCATGTTCCGCTTCAGTGGCCCGGGGTTCGCCAGTTCGGTTCCCAGGTGCGGACGTGGCACTGCTTGGCAAGCCATGCTGTGGCAGGCGTCCCACATATAAAGTGGAGGAAGATGGGCACTGATGTTAGCACAGGGCCAGTCTTCCTCAGCAAAAAGAGGAGGATTGGCAGCAGATCTTAGCTCAGGGCTAATCTTCCTCATAAAAAACAAAACAAAATAAAAAACTATACATTACTTAAACTTAATATTTTATTAATCTTTCTAATTATATTAATTTTTAAATAATTTTTTACGGCTTCTCCAAGGACATTCTTCTTCTTCTTTTTTTTTTTGGTGAGGAAGATTGGCCCTGAGCTAACATCTGTTGCCAATCTTCCTATTTTTTTCTCCCCAAAGCCCCCAGTACATAGTTGTATATCCAAGTTGTGTGTCCTTCTAGTTCTTCTTTATGGGATGCCACCACAGCATGGCTTGATGAGCAGTGTGTAGGTCTGCACCCAGGATCTGAACCAGCCAACCCCAGGCCACTGAAGCGGAGTACGCAAAATTAACCACTATGCCACAGGGCCGGCCCCTAATCATATTAATTTAAAGTGATATGTGGGATGCAATAGATGGCCTTACAATCCATGAAGAACCTGTGATCTGTGTTGTTTCTAGGTGTGTGTGTCTATGCACACACACGCATGCATATAGGGCCTGCAAGTGTTGGCAATTTCACGTTGGTTAATCATTGAAGTAGAAGAAGTCACAAAATAAGCTATGCACATAGGCAACCGCTGCTCTCTCCTGTTCCATGTTGCTGAGCGTATACTATGGCCAAGGGAAATATTGTATCTCCTCCTATGGAGCTTACAGGAGACCCAACCTTGTATTTGTTTTCTATTGCTCTACCTTTTTATTAATTTTTTGCTCTTCACCTCTAAACATCAAATCCAATAATTCCCTAGCTTTACATATTTCCATGCCTTTATTTTCCAAGCATTATTTGACATATGTGCTAAGAAAGGGTAAAGTATCGTAAGTCTAGCGTAAACACTCAAGTGACTCCTTCTCCAGTGGTTGTCCTCAGCCAGTTTTTTAAAACCAACTTGACATAGGTCAGAGCAAGAATTTGGTACCACTGGTGACATGTGAAAGATATAGAAGAAAAGTCATATTTAAATCATAAGGTTGTGAATATGTACTAAGGGAATAATGAGTTTGGTCAGGTTCTTTAACTAGACAATAATTTATTAAAAAAATTATTTACAGAGGTATAACAAAATCTAACCTTGTCAAATCTAAGCATTTTTAATGTTAAATTTCACTGTTGGCCTTTTCTCTTGTCATAAGGGAAAAAAAAGCTTGTTAGTTGACATTAGGGAACAAACATTGCTGACATTTGTATCTATCTAATAACGGTATAGAAATTTAATTAGGAGCGTGACAGACTTTTCTTTAATCTGATACATGTAACAAATGCATTACTTTAATAAAAATAATGGCCAGAAATGCATAATAAAATGCCTAGTATGTATATATGTGTGTGTAAATAATTTATGTGCTTTTAATAAAGAAAAACATACTTTAACATTCATATATTACAACACTTTAATTTGAAGATATTATCTTCTGATAGGCAAAAATTTTAGCATACTTCTCTGGGGGTACATCTATATTCAGAATAATTTGGCTCATATTTCAGGCTTAATTATCAAATCAACTGTAAATCTTCATTGTATAAATCCAGCTATGGTAAAATCTAATCCATAAAAAGTAAATATTTAATTAAAAATTAATTTTAATATAGCTTTTCAAGACTTTAAGGTATTTTAAAAATTAGTAGCCTTGAGAATCCATGTTTTCTCAAAGGGAAGCAGGAGAGTATATTTAACACCAATAATCAAGGCCCTTATTCATGGGTACATAGGATGGCAGAAAAATTTAACTTTTTAAATTCACCTTTTTGTGTGTGGCAGTTTTGCTACTTCTGAGAAGCAACTTTTTGAAAAATAAACGCTGGACCTTGGATATTTTATACTCTTTTGTCTTTTGCTAATATTGGAGGATTAGATAATACTGTGATATTCATTAATACTTATTTTCAGAGCAGAGGTTTGGGAAAATAGGAAATATGATTATAGTGTCGCGTTCACTTCTATCTTGCAGCTATTGAGTTCTTATGTTTGATTTTAAAGCTATCAACTCACAACTAGCTTTAGTGGTATTTTGTGTTAGCACTTTTGCAAAAGCATAAAATGTCAACCCTTGATCAATACGGCAAGAAGATAATTTCTGATTATAGAGCAAATAGATAAAACAAAATCAGAAATCTAAGTACTGAATAAAATAGATAGTACATCTGATCACATATGCTTTAGAAAGATTCAATATGAGTTTGAAAATAAGGACTTCAGGGATTAAATAATGATTTTCTCAAGTTCCTTTACTAAAATATATTAAAACAGTAAAAATAACTATTTACATGTAAAAATGTGAGCAATATAGTATGATTTCCTAGTTGTTTTTAATATATGTATTAATATATACTCTCATACTTGAGTGATAGGGAAAAAGAATCAGCCAGATTAATTAAAGCAACTTATGATATATTGGCCACCAAAATATTATTTTAACTATTATTTTTAAAATTCTTGGCTGGCACATTTGAAATGTTTCTGGTCCTGGCTTATATAACTCAGAAAATACAGACTCAACATGACTTTCAAGGGCAACTCTGAATGTTAATGTTTCCATTTTTGGCCTCATGGCAGAAAGAGTTTTATTAACCAGTGTAAGCTCTGGAATGTCAAAGGCACGATAGACAGCATAGACTCCACACAGAAAATAGATGCATGGTCATTTTATTCTAAATTGCTTCACTTGAAAATACAGCATGAAGATCTAGAGAGAGGAAGAAAAAGTAAGTGATTTTATAGTGCTCTAAAATGTTGACATTTGAAAAATAGAAGTCCTAGGATAAAAATGCTCATGCATTTGGGTTTTTGATACAGCCAATCCTAGTAAGTTCCCTTATACTTGCCCAAGAGTTTGAATAACTAAGAGCTAGTCTGACAGGTGCCAAGCATTGTTGTTTCACAAGCAGGCACTTCAGATTTTTCAGAAAGTGACAGGCCTTCTCCCAAACCCACTTTCCATCCTTGCATTACATAATAAAATGTTCTAAGATGCAAGCTAGATGGCTAGAACTTTTGCACACTCATTCAGGAATTTCCCAAATAATTAGTGTAATATGATAATGTCTTAGGGAAACTGGACCTCCCAGGCAGGATATCTTGGTTCTAGAAGAGTCTCTTCTGTTTACTCTCTATTTATTCTTCTGTTTAACCTAGTTTATCTTTACCAAAAAAATTGTACACTATGGTTTTTGAAAGATTGGAATACTGTTTTGTGATCATATGTGCTTGTTAATATAATTGTAATTACATTTAAGAAAAAGCTAATGCCTCCTATTAGATGGTAATCTCTATGCAATCAGAAAGGGCCAAACTCATCTGTATATATTGTCCTCATCTATCCACATAGCACCATTCATTCAACAAAAGCTTATTGACTTTTAGTTGCTTGGAATATGTAGTGAGAAGGACAGAAGACATCTCTGTTCTAGTGGATTCTATATTCCAGTAAGTAGAGACAAACATCAAATGACTAAACTAATACATAAGAAAATATTGAGTAGCAAAAATGTTATGTTAAAAAAAACTGATAGAAAAAGAGAGTAACTAAGGAGCAAATTTAAGTAGCATATTCATGAAAAGTGTCTCTGGGCAGGTGACACTTAAAAACTGAGTCCTGAATGATAAGGAGAGATTATTTAAAGATACAGAGGAAGAACAATTCAAGCATAGAAAATCGCTTGACACATTTGGGGGAGAGAAAGGAGACAAGTGTGGCTGAAACATAGTGTCAGAGGGCAAGAATCGTATGCAATTAGATTGGAGAGGGAGGTAGATGCTAGAACATATAAGGATTTCAGGTAAAGAATTTAAATTTCCCTTCTCAGCGTGATGAGAATCCATTGGTTTTTACACAGAGGAATGACATCTGATTTATAGTTGAGCAGAGGAGAACGAACCAGCAAAGCAGCTGAAAATCAGCACTTAGTCGGGTGGGAGGATAATCAGGAAAGACTGGTACATGAAGCTCAAGAGAAGACAATGTCAAACATGAGGGAGCAGTTAATTGGGCTGGTAATTGAAATGTCAAGTAAGATGATATCATAAAATGGCTATTGGATTTAGGAACCTGGAGGTTGATGACAACCTTTATAAGAGATGTTTCAATACGATAATAGGCAGAGAGAATAGTAGGGTAGGGAAGTGTAAAGAGGGTAGAAAACACAAAATATTTTTCAGTGAAGAGGAACACCTACCTAATAGCACAGTAGTGGGAGAGATTTATTGGGTCAAGAGAGTTTGTTTTGTTTTGGTTGATAACAGAGAACTTCAGTAGAGAATGAGACATTGAGGATGCCAGAGGCAGCAAGTAATTTTAGGAGAAAAGTCCTTGAAAAAGTAAGAGGAGGTGGGATAAGGGGAAGAACATACTACTGTGCCTTTCTTAACACGTGCTCTCTGTGTATACTTTCGCATTCAATTGACAGTAGAAGTGTGCAAATTTTGCTGAGCACCATAGCAGAAAATTTGCTAGGAATGGTTCTACTTTAATAAAAAATTACATTACCCAAAATGAGGCAGAAAGAAATTGCATGTATTTGGCAAGAAATGTTTTTGGCATATAGATCAGGATACTATTCTTTTAATTTTCTATTTTAAAACTTTTATCTTTCAGGTGCTTCAAGAAGACCTAGAACAGGAGCAAGTCAGGGTCAACTCTCTCACTCACATGGTGGTGGTAGTCGATGAATCCAGTGGAGATCACGCAACTGCTGCTTTGGAAGAACAGCTAAAGGTCAGATTATTTTCTTTAATACGCTAAACGTGTCATTCAAAATAATTAATTACAATGCAGAAACTATGTAGAAAATTTATAATGTAATTTATATATTACACATATTTAGAATGCAGTCTATTTATTTAAACCAATCCAAACTATGTCCCATTCATGCATAATTCCCTTTCATTAACTACACACTGTTTGTTCACACTAGCTTCCTGTCCTTTGGAGAAATATATGAATGCAGATCTGTTTTTTTATCATAGTTGAATAATATGTATTAGAGAACTGGTCAGAGGAATATTATTTATGCCCTCTTCAAACTACAGTCTAAGAGAGGGCAAAGGTATAAAAACCACAGAAAGGATCACATTTAGTCAAATAATGAGAAATTGAACAGCTTCAGTATATTTTTTCCTAGAAGCCTTCTGCTGTAGTCTTGATGAGGGCATAGCAAGATGTTTAAGTGATGGAAGTTTTGTTGGAGAGCAGTTACTTATCCTTTCAAGCCCTCAACCTGAGTCAAAGTAATTGTTTCCTTGGAAACATAACCAGTAAATATTAACAAAGGATAATGTGGATATTTTCATATTTTCTTCCTATAATAATAAAATTATAGGAAGGGAATAATAAAATTTTTACTGTAAAAAGTTAAAACAATTTCAGCAAAACTTATATATACATTTACCAAAACATCAACATTAAGGGAAAATACAACAATTTATTGTTCTGAATGTGACACATAGATTCACATATAGACGCAAGTGCAGATTATATTTGAGACATTCATTGTAGCCACCAAATGCCTGCTTTTCGCTTGTGATACTTAGGGGCCAAGTCTGACACATCTAAGGATCCAATCAATGTGTGTTTAAATAGCTTTATCAGCCCAAGGGTGTTCTAAACATAGTGTCTCTTACCCAACGTATAACACAGTTGCTTAAAGTCTTATCTCTGTTTTTTTCTCTTTTTGTGTGAAATGTGTTTTTTTATCCCAGTGAAATGTCATTTCCTCGGGTTACTGCTTTAGACTGTCAATCTGCAACAATGTTATCTCACTCTCCATTATTAAATGACAAAGAGGAAACTCTTGAACTGCTACAACTGACCATTTAATATATACTAGTGACCCATGTTAATTGCTTATGTTTCAACGAAATTGCAGGGATTACAGATTGAAAAAGGCTTATGACACCCGATACTATAATGTGTCATCTCATACATGATCAAATATATTGTACACATACACACTCATGACCGACTAAAAGACTTCTCTGACAGACCACTGCTATATCCATTTTAGGGAATTCCATAGTTTTGATATAATAGTGTTGTAACTAATTACAGATGGGTAAAAGTATAATACTCAATGTTTCTCAGAAATTTTCAGAAGAGATAAAAGCAGGCTAGGGGGCAGGGGTTGGGAGGGTGACTAAGAAAACACTAAAGCAGAAATTGTTCTAAGTCGTAGTATATTTTCAGTTAAAGTAACAACCGAAAAGCATCTACTTTGGCATTACCAGGCCTGGTACAAGTAACTTTAGAATGTAATTATTCCAATGGGATGCCTGTGGGACTAGGCCACCTTCAAAAGCAGTCCATAGCACTCACAGATAGTGACTGGATTAGATTTTAGGTGGGATAAATTAAGAGTGGTGGCCCTAAGCTTTTCTTTGTTCTCCTACTTCCTTTCATTTTCCACCTTATTTTCCGCCTTTATTTCTTTGGCTGAGAGACATCTACTAAGATAGCTGTGTTCATATGGGCTATCCCTAATTCACACAAACTCGGTCTGCGTTTGCCCATGATTACCTCCCCCTTTAATTAGTGTTGACTGTGGCATCTCAGCCTCCTCTTTCCCCATTAACCCCCTTTCTCTTTTTAATGCCCTCATTTCCCTCTGCATAGCCTGGAGAAGCTTCATTGAGAAGGTGGCATTTGAGTAAAAACTAAAACAAAGTGAGGGGGGTGTTTTGGAGGTACGCAGGTCATATGTGGGCCTTTTACATTTGAAAAGCTGAAAAAAGACTATAAATGGAGCATAAAGAGAGCCTAGTGTTCTAGGGAGATAGCTGTTTCTAGTAAAAAAGAATCAGAAACATGGTTAGGCCCATAGTTTACAGAAGTTGCTCTAATGAAAACACCTTCCAGAGAAAAGGCAGAGAGGTATTAAAATCCCATTTTCAGATAGGTTCTCCTGTCCACGTTAACATGTGGGAGTCCAGTTAAATGTATTGAAAGTATCTAAGGCCACAGACCCAAGAGAGTTTTTGGCATATAAAAGCCATTTGGATTATTTTGTTAAATGAGTTTAGTCTTAAAGTTACTGTCTACCATTTTGAAGAGTTAAAGATATATCAAAAGAATGGACACAGACAAGCATCCTCTTTTGAAAAAGAATAGCCTGGAAAATAACATTTTAGAGCAAATTATTAAACATAAGGCTATACATACATGTACAGTTTCTTCCTCATCCGACGAAGTTAATAAACTTGTTTGTTGAATAAAGGAATAATTTTCGAAGATGAGAAAGGTCACTAAGAGCTAAGATACATTCACTAAAATCAAGACATGAAAACCAACTTTATATCAAATGACGTTAAATAATTTGTACAAATATTATGTGGTATTATTAAGACAAATTGTTTGGTGAATGTATTAAGTTGGTTGATCCAATGGCATGGAATAAATATAAAGTATTTTGATTTCCCTAAAGTATTTTGCAAAGCCTCCTGTGATATGTCTATGGATAAAATGTGCCTTCCCATCCCTACGTGGGTTGGTAGTGAATGTCTGTGTTTTAATGTATTCCCTCCTGGTATCTGATTTATGTGTCAGAGAATTGGACTGAAGACGATTGGACTCCTTTATTCAACGTGCAGTGTCAGAAAATTTGGAGTAAAGAAGCCATGTGAGGATTTTGCTGGGGCGCTGTGTAAATTTTGCATTCACATGAGTGGTTAATGGATGATTTCCTCTCCCACATGACTTTGGAAGTTTTATAGCAATGCCTGTAAAGTTAGAATGTCACATACAAGTGTCATATACTCGTCTCTCATGTTTTAAATCAGAAAAGACATAATTAGTGGTTAAAATTTTGCTACTTAAAGAAGCAATATCTTTAAATTAATGAAGTTTTTGATAAGAAAGGTCTGACTTCCCATCCACACAGTGAATGTAAATATATATATAAATGTATACAAATGTGTGTACATATACATATATCTATACATTTGCCTTTTATCCATATGTAGGGATGCATATATATACATATATATGTATATATATGTATATATGTGTATATACAGGGAGAAAGAGAGAGAGAGAGAGAGAGACCAACCTTATTTGAGCACATGCTTAACATTAATTCAAAGCAAGATGATATAGATTCTTAGTAATTTTTTTTTTAAGGATTGGCACCTGAACTAACATCTGTTGCCAATCTTCTTTTTTTTCCCTTTTCTTTCTCCCCAAAGCCCCCCACTTCATAGTTGTATACTCTAGTTGTAGGTCCTTCTGGTTGTGCTATGTGGGACGCCACTGCAACATGGCCTGATGAGCGGTGCCATGTCTGCGCCAGGATCCGAACTGGCGAAACCTTGGGCTGCCGAAGTGGAGCACGCAAACTTAATCACTCAGCCACGAGGCTGGCCCCAATTCTTAGTAAATTAATGCAATCCTGGACATGGCATAATGTCTAGATTACAAGGACTAATACTTATGTTCTGTGCTGGTTTGAATACACTCTATATTTTAGTATTTTAGCTGGAGTTTTCCAGAATGGTGGCATCCTGTAAACAATGTTTGTAGAACCAAGTATTATTTAATTTTAAGGAAAACATAAGCAAAGATAAGGGACACGTGAACAGTACTGTTGTGTTGAAAAAGGAAGGCATTTCTCTTGTTACTTCAGAAGGTTGTGCTATCAAAAATAGGCAGAAATTGATAAGCCTGTATGTCTTCTGTGCGATCTCTTTCCCAAGCCCAATTTCTTCTGATTTTCTTCTGTGTATATTCACCTTGAAGTCCAAAAGGCACCTCAAGCTCAACAAGGTGAAACTTAACTCATTGTGCCCTACTTCCCTCTAAACCTGCTTCCTTTACTGACTTCCCCATATTTGGTATTGCACCACCATTCACCATGACACTTGTACCAGAAACCTGGAGTCACGCCGGACACATCCCTTTCCTTTCCCTGTGAGCCCTCCACATGTAATCAGTCCTAGCATTTCTTAACTATCTCTCATATTCATTATTTCATCTTTGCTCCTGTCACTATTTCCCAAGGTAAAGCCCATATCATCAACCCCTGGAAGTCCTTGCCTGCATTCTTACCTCTCTTCAATCCAATTTCCACATTGACATCAGTGTAGAGTCTCAGGAATCTATTTAATATAGTTTCTCTTCTACTTAAAATCCTTCGTTGCTTTCCATCTTCTGCAGAGCCTCATCACTTTGGCCTGCAATGATTTTTATTACCTTACCCCTACCTGTCTCTCAATGCTTGTCTCCTCTTAGCCTGCTCGTGTCCTTCAACCTATATTCTATTCCTACAAGCTATCTCTGGTTCTCTGTATGACAGCATCTTTGTACATGCTATTCTTCTTACTTGGAATACTCATCTTCCTGATGTCTGCCTTGAAAACTCCTACTTCATTTAGAAAACTCGGTTCAAATTCTCTTCCTTGAAGCTGGTTTTTCTATGCAGTGATACTCATTCCCTTTTTGGTGCCATCTCTGTACCATAATTATGCCTCTGTTGGTTGGAAGGAAATAGTCTACTACAAGGTAGTTGTTCAGAAAGGCTATTTATAATGTCCCTATCTTATCATGGCTTGAAAATTGGGGTGTGTAACTAAATGTGTTTATAGTACACACCTTTGGGATAATTTGGGGAGGAAAAAAGTCTATGAAATGTTAAAGCCTATAGAATAAAGTAATAGAGATTATTTATGAAGAGGAATATGGATGAAAATATTTTTTGATGTTTCTCTCTAGTTTCTAATTTTATATTTGGTGAATAAAAAGCATTTTTAAAAATAAAAATAAATGTGATGGAAATAATTTCACTAAGCCAAGTGTCAACAATTTTTACCCATGAAGCAATGATTATTAGCACTTTTATGTGCTCATTATTTTCTAAGAACTTTACATACTTTGTATGTAATGCTATCCCTGTTTCAGAAATGAAAAAGCTGATGTCTAGTGAAATTTAGATCCAAGTTCACGTAGGTTGCAAGTTGCAGAGCTGGGGCTGGTGTTGAGATCTGTGTGATACCTCAGCCTGGGCTTTCTCCTAATCTCTCAGTTTCACAGGAGAAAACTACTGTGTGACCTTGAGAAAATTATTACAGGGGAAATATATGCAAGTGTGTTGGAATGATAATATTCTTTATGAATATGTGTTAATTCTAATATGGTCTAAAGAGAATTCTGGCCTTTTTGACCTCTGAAAAAACTTTAAACTTTACACTATGACACAATTTTTTTAAAGAAAATGTATTGAAGTATCCAGAAAAGTACGCAAATCATAATTATAGCTTGAAGATGTCACAAAGGTAACATACTCATTGTTCCACACCCAGATAAAAAGATAGTATGTTCCCAGCAATCCAAAAACCCTCATTAAACCCTATCATAGTTATAAACTTTTCCCACTTCTCAAAGGTAACCTCTATCCAGATTTGTACCTCAGATTAATTTTATTTTTAACTTAATGAAAATAGAGTTGCATAATATATATAATTTTGTCCCTGACTTTGTCACTTGATGTTTGCAAGATTCATCCATGTTGCATATAGCATTAGTTCATTAATTTTCATGGCTGGATAGTATTCCTTTTTATGAATATACCACAATTTAATTATGCATTCTACTGTTCAGAAAATTTGGGTTGTTTCTCGTTTAGGACCATTACCCATAATGCTGCTATGAACATAATTGTACATATATTTTTGTGAATATATGGATGCTTTTGTATTTTGTATACACCTAGGATTAGAATTGCTGAATTGTTGGGTATAGGTAGCTTTATAGGTGTTACCAAAGAAGATTTCAAAATTGCTGTATAAATTTATACTTTCATCAGTAGTGAATAAACGTAGAAATTGCTTCACGTCTCTTCAATACTTGGTATTGTCAGATTTTTAATTTGGGCCCTTCTCGTGGCTATATAATAGCATCTCTTGTTTTCATTTGCATGTGCCAATGACTAATGAGGTTGAGCACTATTTCAGTTGTTTACTGGCTTTTTGAAATGCCTATTTTTCTATTGGATTGTCTATATTTCTTTCAGTGATTTGTTGTAGTTATTTGTAAATATATATGCTGGATTTTAATCCTTTGTTGGTTATCTATATTACAATTTCGTTTTTTTTTTTTACTGGATACCTTGCCTTTTTACTCTTTAATTCTATCTATTTTAATACACAGAAGTTTTAAATTCAATATACTCCAATATTTTGCTATGGTTAGTATATTTTTGTCCTGAATTTAAAAATAAAGTTTCCTGCTCTAAGACAGAGAAGATATTCTCCTGCATTGCCGTATAGGGGCTTTATTGCTTTATCTTTCCTATTACAACCCATCTAGTATGTCTGGTATGAGGAAGGGATAAATGTTCATTTTTTCCCATTTGGATCCAATTGAAATAACATAATGTATTGCAAAGACCATTCTTTCCCCAATGTTCTGATGTGTCACCTTTAATCAAATGCCTATACATGCATGGGTCACTTTATGGACTCTGATAATTTCTGTGTGTAAATTTGCCTATACTTATGCCAATACCACATTGTTTTAGTTGCTATAGCTTTATGATAAATATTGATATCTGGTAGTATTGTAAAAGAACAATTGTAACAGATGGCCAAACAGGCAAGGAAGAATTTATTCAAAACTATTACAATTAGGCATCAAGACTGTTACAATAGGGAAAAGAGTCTGAACTCAGTTCCACTGAACAAAAGGCAGGAGGGTTTGTTAGTGCTGGGATGAGCTAGAGTAAAAGCACTGGAGGACATTATGGGGTTGGACGGTCAACGTGGTTATGCCATCTGTGTTTGCTAATTGTCCCTTATTAGAGTTAGGCTCCTACTCTCCCACAGACACTGGGAGACAGGGCACTATGTTTCTTGATAATTACTTTTCAAAGGGATGGCTCGCAGGTCCTTGAGAAAGACATTCTTGGTTTGTAGAATATTTACATCTCAAAGGGGCAGAGAAAAAATGTACAATTGCAAGTTTTCTAAAGTAAGTGCTCTAAGAAAAAGGAGGTCAGGGGCCTATAGTCTAAAGTTTAGTAAATCTAAGGGGGACACTAAATCTATCTTAGCCAATATAAGCCCTTTATATTTGTTTTCTCTTTTTTAAAGATTATCTTGGCTATTTTTGTTCATTTGCATTTCCATATATTTTTTTAAGATTTTATTTTTCCTTTTCCTCCCCAAAGCCCCCCGGTACACAGTTGTGTATTTTTAGTTGTGGGTCCTTCTAGTTGTGGCATGTGGGATGCTGCCTCAGCATGGCCCGATGAGCGGTGCCCTGTCCACGCCCAGGACTGGAACTGGTGAACCCCTGGGCTGCTGAAGCAGAGCGTGTGAACTTAACCACATGACCGCGGGCTGGCCCCTGCATTTCCATATTTTAGGATCAGCTTGTCAACCCACTTCCCCCCCAAAAAACCCACTATGGTTTTAATTGGATTTCATTGAATATATAGATCACCTTTTGGTGAATTAATATGTTTATTATATGAAGTGTTTCAATTCATGAATATGAAATAGCCTTCCATTTATTTTGGTCTTTGTTTTCTCTCAATAGCGTTTTATGGTTTTCAAGATAGTGGGTCTTAGACTTTTTATGAAATTTATTCCTAGGTTTTTGACAGTTTTTGCTGTTGTTTTAAGTGGTATCTTTTTAAAATTTCATTTTCTATTTGTCTGTGGCTGATATGGAGAAATACAATTGATTTTTGTTCCTTGACCTTGTATCCAGAGACCATGCTAAATTTACTTCTTAATTGGAATAGTTATCTGTAGCATCACTTAGATGTACATTTACAGATTGTTTGTGAGTAATGACAGGTTTGCTTCTTTCTTTCCAATCATTAATTTTATTAATTTTTCTTGTCTTATTGTGCTGCTAACTCTAGTACAATGAGATCATCATTGATATGTGTATCTCACTTTAGGATTCAGGACTGAGGCTTTTTGTAAATCATCATAAAGTATGATGTTTTCTGTAGGTTTCTTGTAGGTGCCTCTTATTCCTAGTGTTCTAAGAAGTTTTTTTATTATTGGGTGCTGAATTTTATCAAACATTTTTTCAGAATCACTTGAGACGATAACGTTAGTTTTCTCCTTTGCTCTGTTAATATGTCAAATCACATTGCTACATTTTTTTTAAGATTTAATTTTTTTCCTTTTTCTCCCCAAAGCCCCCAAGTACGTAGTTGTATATTCTTCATTGTGAGTCCTTCTAGTTGTGGCATGTGGATGCTGCCTCAGCGTGGCTCGATGAGCAGTGCCATGTCCGCACCCAGGATTTGAACCAACGAAATACTGGAGCCGCCTGCAGCAGAGCGGGCGAACTTAACCACTCGGCCACGGGGCTGGCCCCCACATTGCTACATTTTTAATGTTAAAATAGACTTGCTTTCCTGAGATAAACCAATCATGAATGATATGTATAATCCTTTTTATTTATTGCTTGCTTTTCTTTGCTAACACTTGCTAACATTTGATTTAGGGTTTTCCTATTGTGTCTATGAA
Source organism: Equus caballus (assembly GCF_041296265.1). Classification (NCBI taxonomy): domain Eukaryota; kingdom Metazoa; phylum Chordata; class Mammalia; order Perissodactyla; family Equidae; genus Equus; species Equus caballus. The sequence continues at coordinate 26,552,489 of NC_091715.1, read as the reverse complement.
AGAGATTGGCCTGTTATTTTCCTTTCTTATAATATGCTTGCTAGGTTTAAGTACCTGATTATGCAGGGGTGGGAACTTGCCATTTGTACCTGGAATTTTCTTTATGGGGAAGTTTCAAATGAAAGATTCAATAAAGAGACAGAAGACTTCCTATTTTTGATTTCCACTTTTTGATATTTTTGATCTTCATTTTCCAGATTTTCCATTTTTTGGTCAGTTTGAGTAGTTTCTGTCTTTCTAGGAATTTGTCTATTGCATCTAAAATTAAAAATATATTTATATAAAACTCCATTTGGTTCACGTCTATTTAATAATATTTTTATTTGTTATCAATGTTTGAAGTTCAGGAAATATGATATAAAACTATGAATTTCTAGCCTCTCTGGAAAAGTGAGTGATCTGATGATCCTTGGCCTGTTTCCCTGCATATTAACCTTGGTAGGAATCAAATAGCTCCATCTCCTTTAGCATAGGCTCTCCATTTAGCTACAGCCCCATCACGCCCCATCCTCTTACACCTAGATTACTTTGTGCATTTTATTATGTATACACATTAGAATTTGTGATTTCTTATAGATGGACTATTCCAATGCCAAGTGTTAGAATGAAGCATAGAGGGATATTTGTTTTCCACTCACTTGATTACAAAAAAGACGCACGATGGAGCATGCTCCTGGTATAAAAATGTAAAAGTAAAAGATTTTCAACTCTTGTACAAAACATAAGCCTTAATAGACTATAGGTAAAATGTGAAAACCTAGCAATTTTAGTTTCATGTTGAAATATTTCACTGTATTTTGTATTAACATTCTATTACGCTCTAAATTTATCACATCTAAAAACAGAAGCTGATTTTCGATCAGCTAAACTCTGAATCCTTACCAGCCACAAGCATCTCAATAATTCATCACAGTTTTCAGAGCATTTTTGCATTTGTTGACCTATCTGACCCTACCAGTGACCTGGCTAGGAGGGTTCCAGGGCAGGTACTATTATCTCCATTTCAGTAGTGGGAAAACTAAGTTATAGCAAAGATTAAGAGTTTGCTGACAGATATTACCAAGATGGGCAACAGTAGAGCTGGAACAAGAATTCAGGCAATCTGTACTTTAAGCCTAGTCATGTGTAGCAGCTTAGCGGATTCAGAGATTCTGCTATATGGCTAATGCCCATTGTAACTATTAAAGATCTAGAATTTGAGGTAGAGAGGACAGGACGTCATGTGTGACTCTCATCTCCTGTGGGTCTTCAAATTCACCATAAATAGCTCTGTTGTTACCATAAATTATTGGTAGACAGGTTTTTGATTAAGAAGAAAGAGAAAAAAGGTTCTAAGACAACACTAGGAAGAAAAGCCCTATATTGATAACTGCAGTGGTGGTATTCAGCTTTGAGGCATGCATATTGCATGTGAAATGCATGTATTACTCCACAAGACATTAAACACAAAGGTAAGAAGCCCTCCTCAAGAAGTTCAGAGACTGTGAGGCATAAAACAATCAAGACAGTAAAACCTCAATTTACTGAGGAGTGCCTGTGAATGTGATGCGCTGGAAACAAGCTGTCATGCTGGAATGCTCCTTAGGACTCCTGCTCGTTATTTTCTGGTATCCCAATTGAATAGACTGGTGGGAGCTGGAGAGTACAGAGTTTATTAAGCTGCCACAGAACATTAAATAATAGCCTGCAAATAATAACAGCAACAACAACAGGGCCTTTCCAGATTTATTCATTAGCACTTTGTAAACTCATAAAAATAAGTAATATATGAAACTGACTGTATCAGCACAGAAGAACATGCTTCTTCAAGTTAAAATCTCATTACATTTTAAGCATAATCACCAAGGCAAAATTTCATTAATTAGACAGTCATATTTACCTTTTAAAAATAAGTCCTTGCAAAGAGCACGTTTTTGATCTGAAAGTATAAGTATTTTCTGCTTTTAAAAAATATTTTAAACAAATATGGAGTTATAATATCAAAAATGTTTTTAGATCAAATTATAACATTAGGCTTCAAATCCCTTTTGAGTGGGTTAGATAAAATGTTTAGTTAAATCTGGTCAAACTTCTGCTAAAATTAAATATGAGAAGACTCAAAAAAGCTCAAGCGTCTGTACGTCTCACTCTAGGTTGTGTAGCATAAATTACAAGGCGTATTTTTTGTGTCGAATGCTCTACTGAGTGAATGGCGTTGTGAAAGAGCATGGCTTGTAGCCAGATGGATCTGAGGTCCAATCCCAGATAGTCAATCCTGTGGCCTATCTGGCCTGAAGACAAGTTACTTAACCCATCTGTGTGTCAGTTTCCTCATCCGTAAACTGCGCCTTTAGAAGTGAAACAATCAGGAGCTCTTTGAGTTCAGTCAGGAGTTATTATAGGATCATTTCAACAGAAGTAAGGATGATATTTTCAGAGAAACTTCCAAGAAGTGTATCCTAATACCTCAGAACATGTTTTTCCACCCTGGACCATATGTTAGACCGTGAAGATATAAGGCATGCATTTTTATAGGATGCTGCTTCAGTTAACAGTTTGTAAAAACATGTAAAATTGAGAAGAGAATCATAGACTTGGCCAAACATTAGTCAGTAGTACTCTGCCCAATGTCTAGCCTCATAGTGGGTGTTATTTTATTTCTTTCCATAAGTTATTTGATATTATTTCCATTTCACCATCGGTAAAATGAAGTTGCTTATCCTTTTTAAGTGCATAGCTGTTTATAAAGTAAGAAAGAAAAATCAAAAAATAAGTTATGTTGTAGAAGGCTCATTACATGTAAAATTAATTTAGCTGGGGAGTATATTCCAGGGTCTTAAACTGTAATAAAATGAGATGGTCTGCTGCTGCCTCTGTCTCTTATAAACCCCACTTGCTGCTGCATCGTGTGGTCCATGGCACGTAATTGTTTCTTTCTTGGTGGACATACTCCTAGGAAAACTTTATCTCTTAATGCCAATCTTGCTGGGTACAGTTTAGTTCTCACATTCTGTCACTGGCTTCAATAAATTCAAGAGTCAAGGTACTTAAGTTTTACCTCCCAGGCTTGTCATATTTTTTCAGTTGCCTCTATCCAAATGTTCTTTTGATCGCCATTTTTCACTTTTGCTTTGAAAAACCAACTCAACCAAACAAAGGAACTCAAATGAGAAATGTCCTTGGCATGTATAACAATATGAGATGTGAATTAAATGGGAGGGAAAAATCCTCCCCGTTGCGGATCTGTGAATAGATGATAATGGAGTTGTGATTTAGCCCATGAAAATGTGTTAGAGTAGGTGAACTGACCTTTAGCTTCTCTTACTGCTGTGACAAAATGAGGACATAGATAAAAATTAATTTCTCCTTATCAGTTTATGAGATATTGTAATTCATTTTCATTTGTGTGTCATGTTTACGTAGATTTACAAAATATATGCATTATTTCTAAAAGCTCAAGGGATTTATACATTTAAATGGAAATTCCAAGAAACACTGATTTTTTTCTCTGAAGAAGAGGTTTCTAATCCTAATATAATGATTCTTTAAAAAAAAATTTAGCTTCCTGTCAATCCCATTCGATACAATCCTTTATACGTGTCTAACAATTTCGTTACATCCCTCCAGGCAATGATAGGAACCAGCATCTTTGAATGATTATAGAGCTGACAGATAACCTTTCAATTGCTTAGCTCCATCCATTGTAATTCAAATTAGGACCAATATGTCCAAGCAATAAACAGGTAAATTATAAATTCAAGCACTATGTGCATCTATTTGTATTTGTGCATATAGCATTGCAAAAATCTCCCTGTGGTCAGACATGTACAGCACACAAGCAAGCAATTTCTAATTCACTTATCTCATTTTACTGAGATCAGTAAAAAGCACCATGCCCACATTGTAACAGAAGTGACTTAGATTCAGTTCAATGAGAGTTTTCTGAGGGTAAGCTAGATTTAAGCAGTGGAATATGTTACAAAAGGGTATATATGCTCTCTTGTGTTGGAAATCTTTAAAGAAGAATATACTTGAAGACTAAACATCTGTTTGTGAAGATTTAATAAGTACTTTTCTAGAGTGACTACAGTAAAATAGATGACCCTTGGTGGTTCTTATAAAATTTGATATAAATACCATGATGAAGTGAAATGCAAATAACCACCAACTTTTATAACTTGGTTCAAATTAAAACTGCTTTCCAAAATATAATCTTGTTTAATATTTGTATCAATTCTTTTAGGGGTTTGTATGATTATTTTCTTCACAAGAGATTAAATAATTCAGCCATAAAATTTCCTGAAAAAATCACTTGATTTTATTGGAGGGATATATAATAATACCAATCTCTCAAAGGATTGCCAGAATTATTATAAGAAAATTGTGTATTTTAAATGTTTTGTAGTTTGAAAAGACATATATATATTGGCAATCCAACTAATTGACTGACCTACGAATTGAATCCAAGTTATTTGGCTCTAGACAATTTTTTTTTCTGCTGAGGAAGATTTGCCTTGAGCTAACATCTGTGCCAATCTTCCTCTATTTTGTGTGTGGGTTGCTGCCACAGTATGGCCGCCGCCAAGTGTTATGTAGGTCCATATCCAGGAACCAAACCCAGGCTGCCAAAGTGGAACACACTGAACTTAGCCATTAGGCCATGGGGCTGCCCCAGCTCTAGACACTTTTATCTTCCCCACATTAAAACATAAAATCACAAAATGACAATGTATTTGTATTTGGGAAGTTGTGTCGCAATAAATTATTAAAAATCTGCTGTATTTGAACAATTTTAGTTAATTTTACTCTAGTAATTGAAACACATTCTCTAAAATTTTCATACTCTAATAAGTACATAGTTACTTTTAACAACTTTAGTTTTGTGAGATAATTTGTATCGCCATGGAATCAGCCTCTCTTAAATATATCTTTTGTATTAGTTTGTCAGAGCTGCCATAACAAAATACCAACGACTGGGTGGCTTAAACAACAGAAACTTATGTTCTCACAGTTCCAGAGGCTAGAAGTCCAAGACCAAGGTATCAGCAGGTTTGGTTTCTTCTGAGGCTTCTCCTTGGCTTGCAGACCGCCGCCTTCTGACTATGTCCTCACATGGTCCCTTTTTTGTGCCCACACATCCCTGCTGTCTTTCTGTGTGTCCAAATTTCCTCTTCTTATAAGGACACCTGTCAGATTGGAGTAGAGCCCACCCTAACAGCCTCATTTTAACTTAAAAGTCCTTTCTTTAAAGGCCCTATCTCCAAATATAGTCACATTCTGGAGTAGAGGGGGATAGCGCTTCAATATATGAATTTTAGGGAGACACAGTTCAGCCCATAACATCTTTATTCTGTTTATTTTTGTCACATAGTACATGTTCAATAAATATTTATTGTTTAAATAAACCCATGATTGATGAATGAATGAATTGGAGACTACCAATCACTATAATTTAAATTAAGTATTGGCTGTGTTATAAACCTGCTTAATGAATTATCAAAATTATCTGTTATCATTATTTGAATACAAAGGACACTTTTAATAACATTCTTAAAATAGTTGTCTTAAGTAGGTTGACTCTGTGCCTAAAGGAATAATCATCCTTAGTTTTCTGTGACTCATTCATATAGTGAAAAAAACTATAGTGTAATGTATATTGCATTAATATATTTTGGAATTTCTCTAAATTTAATAATCTTAAGCAATCTAGTATGTGGAGGTCTTTATTTGGATTTGTTTTATAGGATGTTGTATTAGAATTAATAACTTGTAAATGTTCCTCTATGAGATTACAAACCTAAGATGCTACTTCAGTGGACACTTTCTTTGTGTGTCTTATAGCACTAGGGAAAAGATGCTATATCTTTTTACAAGTCTCAGTTCATTTTCTTACATTTATGAAAACAATGCTATAGTTTGAATTTATCCCTTTCCCCTTTGACTCCTATCTCTACTGGGGTTGGAGAGCTGCGATAAACATCGCACAATTTGACCTTTTGTATCACATCCTCAAATCAGGCAGATGGTGTAGTTTATGGCTAAGGGGTAAGATTGTCTCTGTTGGAAGCTAATTTTTTCACAACTAATCCATTAACAGATATGTTGCATGCCATTTTACCTGATGCATACTGACATGGTCACTAGGAAGTTCACTAAAATAACTTCTAATATGTTTTAGAAAAAAATCCCAAGGACTTGGTTGTAATAATTAAATGGCTAATATTGAATTCATTGATTTATGTTAGCACATTTCCTCTGGGTATCCTCCATTGCTATTTCAGGGCTATGGCTTCTGTCATAAACTAGTGTAATTCAAAAGGAGTCGAGCAGAGAGTGAAACTATAAAAAATATGAAAATCAGTTACATTATGCTAAAAGCAATAACATTTTTATTGACATTTCTGAAGAAAAACTAAAAACTCACTTGTGACTCAGCTGCATGTGAGAACATGATCATTTTCATACTGTAGTAAAATATGTATTGCTTACTCCTTACCCATGCATGGGACTCCCTTTTTGAAAAGATGGTAGATTAAACAAATTTTTAAAAATTTAAATGAGTCTCTGAGCCACCTACTAATAGGTGGATTTTTTCATGATGTTAATTACATATGTATCATTTGATTCATTTATTAATATCTTCTAAGTGGATCAATCTAAACATGTAGCATCAAGTAAGGTAGAAATTAGATATGAAATAGGTGTGTAAAAAACATGAGTTACAAACTTTTTTCTCTAGCTTTAATTCTACACAAAAATAAAACATGTCCATATTTTGAGATACTTCTAGTTTTAAAAATCCAATAGCTATGGGAAAATAATTTTCTTATCTATGAGAAAGTCAAAAAAGTTTAAATTTTAGGGTCTGAAGTGCATCATGATGGAGTTGAAATGATACATTTTTTCATCTTAAAACAATCCCTTTGCACAGAAATCATCACAACATTTTTTCATCTAGAACCATTGGTACTTGGTTTATGTTACATATTAAAATAGTGTATACACATAGGCATTAGCGACATGCTAAAGATATGACAGTTATTACTCAGGGAATGTTACAATTTTTCCACTAGAATTGTTTAGAGATATAGTGATTTTAAATACTTTATAATAATAATCCAGATAATTTTTAAAATCCACATATGGATACAATTCAAGTCACTAAAAGTTTTCTTTTACAAACAAGACATTAAGTAATTCTAATTATACAGGACTGCTTCAAATAAGATTATTTTTAGGCATACTACTTAGTAGTCAGACTTTTATTCTTTGGGGTGTTTTTTCTGACCTAAGAAAGATACACATTTTACATGTTATGAGTGCAAACTTCTCTTTAATTCTATATTTATATCTTTGCTAACTTAGATTTACTTTAGAAGCATTTCAAATAGTGGTATGATAACTGCTTTAGACTTCTTCTAAGTATCTTTGCTTTTCAATGTAAGGTGAAAGAGTGAGTGAGAAAATCTAAAGACAAATCAAAGGTGCAATGCTTATCTAATTACAAGCAGAAGCAGGAAGGGTGGCCTTTACAACTCCTAGCATATATAAGAGTCTCAAAATTAGATACTTTCCCTAATCATTCATGCCATTTTTAAGGAAATTCAGTTAACAATTAATTGTTTGTTGACGTTGTGGTGGGTTGTCTCTTCCCCAGGTCCTGGGAGATCGGTGGGCAAACATCTGTAGGTGGACAGAAGATCGCTGGGTTCTTTTACAAGACATCCTTCTAAAATGGCAACGTTTTACTGAAGAACAGGTGAGTCATGTGGGGGAAACTATCAGTGAAAGACATGGAGAGATGTTAAATGGATAAATGAAAAAAATGAGATGATCTATTTAATGATAATTATTTTTTTGGAATTATTTGATTTCTTTCAGTGCCTTTTTAGTACATGGCTTTCAGAAAAAGAAGATGCAGTGAACAAGATTCACACAACTGGCTTTAAGGATCAAAGTGAAATGTTATACAGTCTTCAAAAGCTGGCCGTATGTATTTTTTAGCTTTCAATGGTATTTTTTAAAAACCCAATAGTTTATGTTAACACCCTATTTGGTCTTTCTCTTCCTTCAAATCTTAAACCAAATGTTCATTGTTCTTGCTTAGACCATAGTCTTCAATGATATCATGTTGTTACTTTTCTTAATTAAAATAGGGAAACCTATAGTATTTTAGTCAGCTCAGGCTGCTATAACGAAATACCGTAGACTGGGTCACTTGAACAACAGACATTTACTTCTCACAGTTCTGGAGAGTGGAAAGTCCAAGATCAAGATGCCAGCAGATTTAGTTCTTGGTGAGGCCCTCTTCCTGACTTGTAGACTGCTCCTCCTTGCTTTATCTTCACATGGTGGAAAGAGGAAACTTTGGTGTCTCTTCCTCTTCCCATAAGGGCATGAGTCTCATCATGGGGGCTCCACCTTCATGACCTCCTTTAAACCTAATTACCTCCCAAACGCCCCACCTCTTAATTACTATCACCTTGGAGGGATAGGGTTTGAACATATGCGTTTTGTGGGGACACAAACATTCAGTCCATAACATTAAACCCCTGGCCCCTCCAAATTCATGTCTTTCTCACATGCAAAATACATTCATTCTATCCCAACAGCCCCCCCCCCCCAAATCTTAATTGGTTCCAGCAGTATCTCTACAGTGTAAAGTCCAAAGTCTCATCACCATCTAAATCGGATATGAGTAAGACTCTAGGTATAATTCATCCTGAGGCCAAATTCCTCTCCAGCTGTGAACCTGTGAAACCAGACAAGTCACGTGCTTCCAAAATACAATGATGGCATAGGCCAAGGAGAGACATAGCCATTCCAAAAGGGAGAAATAAGAAAGAAGGAAGGGATGATAGGTCCCAAATAAGTCTAAAGCATAGCAAGGAAAATTCCATTAGATCTTAAAGATCAGAGAATAATCCTCTTTGGACCCATGTCCTGCCTTCCAGGACCACCGGAGTGGCAGCATCACCCCCAGGGCTCCAAAAGATTGCCTCGCCTTTCACCTCCACAGGGCACGTCCACAGTGGCTCTCTGCAGCAACCCTCAGGACTCTCTGTGATAGCCCCTCTCCTGAGGCACAGGATGGGTCCTCCTGCCCCCCTCTCCACCCAGGAAGAACTAGCCCTGTCCCCTGGGCCTGTGGTGGGAGTGACAGCCCTGATGATCTCTGAATCACCTACATCATTCTTCCCTTTTCTTGAGGAATAGCACATGTTTGAAGCCTTCCTTCCATCTGTCCAATTTTTCTCTGTTTCCGTTGTCCCAGCTGGTAGTTTCTGCTGGTATAATCCCATCTCTATTCCTGGCTTCTGATGAGATGGCTGATTAAGTCTCTGGTTCACACTCACACTAATTTCCTTATCAACTGATTGGTAAGCCATACCCTTAGTGTTCTCTTCTGAACATGCTTTTCATTTTTTGCAGTATGGATAGGCTGAGAATTTTCCAAATCTGTAAGTGCTGGTTCATTTTTGCTTAACCATTCCTTCTTCAATTCATTTCTCTCTTCTCGCATTTAACCATAAGCAGTCAAAAGAAACCATGCCACTCCTTTAACACTTTGCTTAGATATCTCCTAAGGATAGCTAATTTCTTAGCTAAATATCCAATTCCATCACTCACAAGTTGCCCCTTCCACATAACTCTAGAACATGGACACAATTCAGTCAAGTTCTTTGCCACTTTATTAAAAAAATGGTCTTATCTCAATTGTCCAATAATATTTTCCTTATTTCTGCCTGAGACCTCATCAGAATGGCCTTTACCATCTATATTTATACCAACATTCTGTTCAAGACTATTTATTTATTCTTTAAAAAGATGGAAGCTTTCTCTGTAGTTCTCCCTTTTCTCTTTGAGCGCTCACCAGAATTGATTTTGGCAATCCCTTCATGGAAATCTCGACTTTTTCTGACATGCATCTCAAAACTCTTCCAGCCTCTGCCCATTACTCAATTCCAAAGCCATTTCCACATTTTTAGGTATTTGTTACAGCAATACCCCACCTCTTAGTACCAATTCCTGTCTTAGTCTGCTCAGGCTGCTATAACAAAATACCATAGACTGGGTGCCTTAAACGACAGACATATATTTCTCACAGTTCTGGAAGCTGGGAGGCACAAGATCGAGGTGCTGGCAGATTTGGTTATTAGCAAGGCCTTTTTCCTGGCTTCTGGACAGTACTTCCTTGCTGTATCCTCACATGGTGGAGATAGAAGCAGCTGTGATGTCTCTTCCTCTTCTTTTAAGGGCACTAATCCCATCATGAGGGCTCTATTCTCTTGACCTCATCTAAACCTATTTACCTCCCAAAATCCCCACCTCCTAATATTATCACATTGGGGGATAAGGCCTTCAACATATGAATTTTGGAGGGATACAAACATTAATTCCAAAAGATATAGGTAGATTTTCAACTTTGTTTTTTCAAACAAAATTGTACTCTTGAAAAAATAGGGCCTTGTAGTTAAGTTCGGCATGCTCCACTTGGGTGGCCTGCGTTCAGTTTCAGGGTGCAGACCTACACCACCCATCTCAGTGGCCATACTGTGACAGCAGCTCACATACAAAATAGAGGAAGATTGGCAACAGATGTTAGCTGAGGGTGACTCTTCCTCAGCAAAAAAAAAAAAAAAGAGAGAGAGAGAAGAAAAAATATAGCAGATGTTAGCTGAGGGTGACGCTTCCTCAGCAAACAAACAAACAAAAAAAAAACCGAGGGAGGAAAAAGAAAAAATATAGCATACCTGGAATAAGACTTCAGTTAAAATAAAAAAGTAACACTAAGAAGTACATGTGAACATTCTGTAAATTTCTAAACAGTATAGTTCTAAAGCCATAGGTGTAAGTTGATTCTCTGAGAAATATGAGAAGTATAAGAGATGATTATCCTCACATATAAGGGGCTTATACCCTAGTTTGGAAAACAGGAAAAAACACTAAAGCAAACTAAATGACATTGATTATAAGAGCTTGTGTGTTTTGAGAAATGAGGGAACTTTGGCAGTAAAAGGACATCAAGGAAGGCTTCACTAAGACATTTCAGTTTGAGTTGAACATTACAGGATTGAGAAAGATCTCTAAAACTTCCCTTCCACTGTGACTTCTATCATTTTCCAATAAAGGAGAGGCCAATCTAATATTGACCTTAATTTTTAAAATAAAATATTGCATAATTAGGATTTCTTTTTGATTTTTGATAGGTCAATTCTATTAAATGCTAACTTGATGTCACCTTTAATATAAAGCAAAGGCCTATTGGAAATCATGTATCACAATTTTTCCCAAGTGAATCTATTTATATCTGTATTGATATTATGTATTACACTTCATAGTAATTAAATCATTTATTTAAAGCTAACCTTAAATAAATTTCCCCAGTTAAATTTGTACCATTTTACCAAATATTTATTTGTGTCATACTTTTTTTGCTCCATCGTTACTAATCTTTAGACCTTTAATTTAAAATAGATTCACTTATGTATTACTTGTTATTACAGGCTTGCTTATTATTGAGAAGAAATCGTTCCTCAAAGAATATTCTTGAGTGATGTGACTGCTAAAGACAGATTTCACAAAAACAGTCTATATATGTATCAAAAAATGCAAAAATACCAGTGATACATTTGTAATTTTGTTCTGGTGATGGAGAGCCATTGAAAGTTTGATAACAATCATTTTTGCATTTTTGGAATACTCTTTGGCAGTAAGATCTTTGGTAATAAGGAGACCAATTAGCAGATGTGAACTAAGTAGCATTGGGCATGAAGAGGAGGAGAGAGACAAAGTTATTTCAGAAGAGGAGATCGAGTCCAGGGAAAAAACACGTGACATGTATAAGGCGTCACAGAACATTAGTAGTAAGTTAAAATGAACACCCAGACATCCAGACTCAGATCAAGGCCTTTTAAGCTATTTCAAAACTCCTCGTATTATTTGATTCCTTGACAAAAAATATGGCAATCGAGAACTGTCATTTTGAACACTCATGTGCCACTATGTTGACATTTTCATGAGTAAAACACTTTACTAGCCTCAAGGCCCTGAAAATGCTCTCTTAGCAAAGTCTCAATAATTTTTCAATATGATTAAAATTCAAATTATGTCACCTTACTTGTGAACAAAGTGAAAATATGTTTTGTATAAGTCTTACCATTTGATGGGTTAAGCCAATTAACAAAACCTGACAGCTGGTCTAGAATTTGAGGTAAAATTCCCCTGCTGACTCAGGCAGTGAATAAGAATTTAATGTTCATTAAAGTATGTCACAATCTGAGACCCAAAACAGGTACCATCTGTCACCAGTTCCTACTACATACCTAGGTATAGATCCAGTGTGCTAAAACTCTCTTTTATTTACAATCAGTGTAATTTGTTTAGAAATATTATCACTAATAACCCATGGGATTTTCTCCTACTTTTCCTTTGAGGTGGGAGATGAGGAGTCAGTTATTTCATTTCTTCTAAATCTGTGGTTTTATTCAAATCATGTAGGTATACTGTTTTCTTATGGTCAAAACTGAGTTTTTATTTGGTGTAAAAGGATGAAAAGAAAAGGAGAGAAGAAACTGTGGTCCTTATGAGATGAATTCTAAGACTTGTAGAAGCTTTTATGTAAGCTATCGTGGGAAGGCCCAAATCTACAAGAAATATGTTCCTGGGGAAGTCTGCTGCTGCTGTGAGGACTGGTGGTGTTTGCCAGGGAAAGACAACTCTGGGAAGCATGGTAATCTAAGAGAGTGTGGTGTTCAGGGCCTACAGGAGTACTGTGGAATTGAGGACCTCTCAAGTGGCTGCAGGATCAAATGGAAGGGAGAGAGTACTTATGGGAGCTCAGCAGGTCGCTGTTGACAGTGCTGTTCTACCAGGACTTGCTACCTTTGCCTCGACTCCTGTGATCACCCTCAAAGAATTCATCCAAGTAGAATCAGTGGTTCTCAAACTGTGATCTCCAGATCAGAGGCATCAGCCTCACCTGGGAACTTGTTAGAAATGCAAATTCTTAGATCCCATCCCAGACCTAGTGACTCAGAAAGTCTGGAAGTAGGGCCCAGAAATCTGCATTTTAACAAGCCTTCCAAGAGATTCTGATGTTCCTTCAAGTTGAGAACCCTGCAATGCATCAATCTACCCAAGTACAACAAGTAATTAGAATGAATTGGAGTACTTCTTACATATAGTTAAGTAATACACGTAAAATAGGTACAGAATTCAGCTTTGCTTTTGTAAGTGAAATTGTCTTGGCATTATTCTCTGAAGCATACTTCTGATGAGAATAGAGTGAAAATTTCCTGAACATTTTCTAAGTATACATTCTTTTTTCACTTCAAATCATCTTCTGACCTTGACCAGGTGGAACATGTCTACTCTGTCTTCTTGAGCAGCTTATCTGTCTCTTGCCCATTTCTACTACTGGCTCAATCTGATTTATTGACTGTACCTTCCTGCCTACCTTGGAGGTAGGTCCAGGTGCCTGGCTTCTATGTAAATAAAATGTATTTTTTCTTTTAAAATCCTAGCTGACCCCTGCTTTGTACAAGGTTTCTAGAGCTTACTTCTGCCTCCTGAGTTTTCTAGAGCTCTGTGGTTCTTTGGCATTCAAGGACCTATGATCAATTCTTGATATGCAGAAAGACGTATTTTTTATATTCCAATAATTAGTAACAATTAAATAATAGTAATTTAATATGCACACATAAAATCTGAGTTTAAAAGAATTGATGTCCAAGGATAAATGAGAGAAGATAACTCATCACTATGATTTGATGTCTCTGGCATCACCATGATTTCCCATCTTCTCCCTCTGTTAGTTATGGTAGGAGAGTCCTTCAGGAACTAGGAGATTATGGAGGGGGAGAGAGAGAGCAAACAAGAGGAAACTAATTGAGGGGAACAACTAATCTTCCATCACCATTTTAAAAAACCCAGATCTAGAATTTACTAGATGGAAGCTTTGGTTAGTGCAGTGTTTTGTGATATAGCTTTAGGTAAAAATATATTGATTTGATAATTCCACAGTTTCATAATAATGTTGTTTCTACTTTACCTTGAGTGCATTTTTCCTAATTGTATCCTTTAATGGCAACTTTCACCTTTATTTTTGTAATGCTCACCAAATGCTTCTTCACTTGGTTTAATGTTAGGAGGCTTAGTTTCATTTGCCACTAAATCTCTTTGGGTATCCAATTAGTTTTATAGATCATCTAAGAAAACCTGTTTAGGTAACATGAGGTTATCCATAAATTTCCAACACAACCTTTTTCAAACATAACTCTCAGACCCTCATTCTGAAATGTTTCCAGATATGACATATTTAGCTTAAATATTGGGTACACCCCTTAGCCTTACACATATGGCTATTTAAAATAGTTCCTTAAACTCTGAGAAAGTCAACCAAAGAGGGTTGTATTTACATCTTTATATTTTAAAATGTATATCTTTATTTCTATCATGCCTTTTTGAAAAAAAGAAATTGAGGAGGCTTCCAGCAAAATAAATGCATGCCAAAACTTAATAAAGAAAAAAGGAAAATGAGACACTATAAAGGAATTGTAGGAATTTACGTTGAAATACAAATTTGAGTCCCAGCTCTAGGCAGGTAGCATAAACTGTTGTTCTGCTACTAGTCCAGGTATGCACTAAAATTTAATGGAAAGCTAACATGTGAATTAAACAAAGAAAATCATTATATAAAACCTGTCTATTACTAAATTCCCACACTGAGTTTTATTTTAATATAAATTTAACTTATGTATCTTAACTAATATTTTGGTCTATTGCATTCTTTCAAATTGAGAAAAAAATAATCAAGGGAAAATTAGAAATGAATTTCAAAACTTCCTTTTATTCCCTAAAAATGGCACGCAGTAAGACTGCAATATAAAGTACACCAGGTGAAGCAAATTCTGAATAAAGGATGAACTAATTGAAGGAGACACGAGAGCATTCTGCAGTTCACAGCTATCAATGCAGGTGGCATGCCACAATGAGCTACATAAAGTGTCCTTTGCAGGCGGGTATATTGATTTCTCTGTGTCGATGATACTTCAGTTCATGAGCAATTGGTGCATCTGTTTCATGACAATTTCTTTGCTGTATGTACTGTTACTTGTTCTTAAGTAAACTTGCATTTGTATTGGAAGGGAAGGTCTCACAGTTTAGTCTATTTTCGTTGTACTTGCTACTGCCAAAAAGAGGGGATGTTAAGGGGCTGTAAAATAATTTTCTCCTTTCTTTCTTCTTATTCTGTGTTTATAAATTAAGTCTGGGACTAGTATTTGGGAGCTGGAAAATGGATTTCCCAAAGCATGGGGTGATGTTAATGGATAAAGTGAAAGGATAAGCTGCCCTGATCTACTGATTTCACACAAGCCACTTTGTTTTTTCATTCCATATCAACCAAAGGTCATGTGTCACCCTCATAGCTCACAGGAACTTTTGAAATATGAATGGTATAAAAATTACTTCATAAACCATATAAGTATTTAGAAAACATGCAGCGATTCCAAGATTTGTGTCATACTCAGTTACTTAGTTCTATTACTTAATGGGCTCTAAAATCAGCTTTAGAAGACAATTACTCAAATAGCCGAATGTTAATTGAATAACACATGCTAAAAAATTTAAAAGTCAGCAAACTGCACAGCACAGTTTTTATATATAATTAATGAAAAGAATGTAAAAATTGTGGAAATAAATAATATTGCAAATTTATCCAAATAATAATAGCATTTCAGAATGGGAAGGACCCTTAGCCATGATCATCTTCTCAGTTCAGCATCTTCTCCTCAGGACTCCTAGCATGGAGAATTTCATTTGAATTCTATCAGGAATTAAGAGGAAATTCACTAGTATCCAAGAGCCATGCTTTCCACTTTAGAACACCTCCAAATGTTAAAAACTGATTTCTGTATGTTGATCTCTGTTTTACCTTTTTTTTCTTCAAGTAATTTTATTGGGATTATAATGGTTTATAACATTGTGTAACTTCAGGTGTACATTATTGTTTATCAGTTCCTGAATACACTTCATTGTGCTCATCCCTAGTAGTCTAATTTTTATCCATGACCATACACATGGGCCCCTTTCTCCCTTTTGCCAATCCCCCAAGCCCCTTCCCCTCTGGTAACCACGAATCTGTTGTCTTTATCCATGTATTTGTTATCTTCCACATATGAGTGAAATCATGCAGTATTTGTCTTTCTGTCTCTGGCTTATTTCGCTTAACATCGCACCCTCCAGGTCCATCCATGTTGTTGCAAATGGGACAATTTAGTCCTTTTTTATGGCTGAGTAGTATTCCATTGTGTATATATATATATACATATATCTATATATATGTATATATATATAGATATAGATATAGATATATATCACATCTTCTTTATCCATTCCTCTGTAGAAGGGCACTTGGATTGTTTCCATATCCTGGCTATTGTGAATTGTGCTGCAATGAACATAGGAGTGCATAAATCTCTTTGGATCATTGATTTCAAGTTCTTTGGATAAATATCCAGTAGTGGGATAGCTGGATCGTATGGTGTTTCTATCTTTAACTTTTTGAGAAATCTCCATAATAAAACCACACATCTAGGAACAGTTAATCTTTAACAAAGGAGCCAGGAGCATACAATGGAGAAAGGAAAGTCTCTTCAATAAAGGGTGTTGGGAAAACTGGACAGCCACATGCAAAAGAATGAAAGTAGACCATTATCTTGCACCATACACAAAAATTAAGTCAAAATGGATTAAAGGTTTGAATGTAAGACCTGAAACCATAAAACTCCTAGAAGAAAATATAGTCAGTACACTCTTTGACATTGGTCTTAGCAACATCTTTTCGAATACCGTGTCTACTTGGGCAAGGGAAACAAAAGAAAAATTTAAAAAATGGGACTACATCAGACTAAAAAGCTTCTGCAAAGCAAAGGAAACCATGAAGAAAATGGAAAGACAGCCCACCAAGTGGGAGAAAATATTTGCAAGTCATTTATCAGACAAGGAGTTGATCTCCCAAATATATAAAGAACACGTGCAACTCAGCAACAACAACAACAAACAACCTGATCAAAAAATGGGCAGAGGAAATGAACAGACATTTTTCCAAGGAAGGTGTACAGATGGCCAAAAGACACATGAAAAGATGCTCAACGTCACTAATTATTAGGGAAATGCAAATAAAAACTACAATGAGATATCACCTTACACTGGTCAGAGTGGCTATAATTACCAAGACAAACAACAACAAACGTTGGAGAGGATGTGGAGAAAAGGGAATGCTCATACACTGCTGGTGGGAATGCAAACTGATGTTTTACCTTTTGAAGCAAGACTACTTTTTCTCTTGGCAGTTTTTCAAATATTTTAAGGTAGCTCGTAAGTGCCTCTACTAGGTGTTTATTCTACATCTGACTTTTGTTTCTTTCTCTTTGAACTTCTTGGGAACTTCTTGGGATTATTTGGATTATAATTTTCTACTTATACGTTTATGGGCTCTTGATCCTTTGCAGATATGATTGTAATCCTTCTTTATCAATACAAATGAGAAAATACATGCAAAAGCAAATTAAACTATAGTGTTTTATAGAATGTGACCTAGGCTTATTCCGTGTTCTTCCTTGTTTTAACAGGTTTTAAAAACAGATCTAGAAAAGAAAAAGCAAACCATGGACAAACTCTGCTCACTCAACCAAGATCTTCTTTCAACACTGAAAAATACATCAGTAGCCCAAAAGATGGAAGCATGGCTCGACAGCTTTGCCCAGCGCTGGGATAATTTAGTCCAAAAACTTGAAAAGAGTTCAGCACAGGTTAGTGACACTAATTATCCCACAATAAATTATCCTTGAGAGTGTTGAAATTTGCATTAAGAGAGCAATACTATAACCCTACAAAGGTTGTCACTGGATTAGTCCTTGCTAAGTATTCAATTGAATAAAAACATGGTTATCTTGGTTGTCTTGATATTAGATAATGTGGGAGAGGTGGAGGATTGAGTGCTGATTGACTGAACTAGTTACTGCCTTAGAGTGTAATCCCTTCCAGTTCAATGGGAATGGGGGTCTGAGTGGCTTAGAGCAGTTGGAGAAAATGCTAGGGAAATGTGTCATCACAATCTAACCCCAAATCATACCTTCCTAGAACCATGAGGGCCATTAGTTGACTCCTACATTTTACATATGAGAAAAATGGAACTTAGGGAGGAAATGTCCAATGAAAGTTAGAAATAGGAGCAGAGCTAAGGCCCAGGTCCTATGATTTTACTAAAGACCTCTTTCTATTAGTGTAAGTGAGGATCTAATCATTACACTTTTTGCCACAGACTGTTGATTCATAAAATCACAAATGTGGCTCAGTTACACTAACACTATAGGCTGTAGATTAGGAAAATATCTAACCTACGCTTGTAGTGTCATAATGAGGTTTTATGTTAAGAATTTTAAAAGTTTTGGTAATTTAAAGAAAATGGGTTTGTGTGTGTGTGTGTGTGTGTGTGTGTGTGTGTGTGTTTTATTTTTGGTGAGGAAGATTGGCCCTGAGCTAACATTGGTTGCCCATCTTCACCTTTTTGCTTGAGGAAGATTGTCCCTGAGCTAAGATCTGTGCCAGTCTTTCTCTATTTTGTATGTAGGGTGCTGCCATAGTATGGCTTGATAATGGTGTATAGGTTTGTGCCTGGGATTCGAATTTGCGAACCCCAGGCCACCAAAGCAGAGCACACAAACTTGACTGCTATACCATTGGGCCAGCCCCAAGAAAATGGGAGTATTTTTAAAGTAGAAGCTTTTATTATCTGATATTGTTAGATGGTAGAATCGTGGATAATCATTCAAAATATTAACATTATGTATAATAGTATTTAACATATTCTGCCATACCATTTTGCATTGTAGAGACTAACTTTCACTAATTGGTCACAATTCATAGCTCAGTGCACCATGCACACATCTCTGTTAAAGCAGTGACCAAACTCAATAGCTTTAGATGTGTATTTCCTCTGTTGTGAGATAGTGCAAGGAATTTTTTTTCTTGAGACTTGACATCTGTTAAGTAGCTCTTAGGAAATGTTTGTTGAAAGATGAAGAAATAAAGTTTGGAGTATTATTTCCAGAAGTATTGTTTAGATTTAAGCAAATATGACCAGCCAACATACATGATTTTCCATCACAGTTCAATCTTCCTTTTAACATCAAATTCATATTTAAATTGAAAATTTGAAGGAGTATAAATTGCAGTCATTTCCCATGCAATCATTGGGCAATAATAAAAATTTCACTTTTTATTGAATATGTATTTTAGCAGTTACTTGATCTACTAGTGATTTTACTACAGATCATGATTCCTCTTATTATATGTGATCTGGCCATGGCGACTTTGCGATACTGTTGGCGTCTATGTGATAAATACCTAAGGCATTAGAAAATTTGATACTTTTTAAACCAACGATGATATCATTCCAACATATACCCATTAATTCCGTAGACGCTGCTGGGAAATGATTAGCTACCATGTTGAGAAGGGTTGGCATTACTTTATAAAGAAAGTTGTTTTGAAATGCATCCCTTTAAAGTAATATATTTGTGGAGTTGTAACTTAACAGTAGGTCATATTCTCCTTCACTTGCATCATAAGTGGTGGTTTCCAAACTTGAGTCTGTGTAATCATCCCCTGGGAAACCGACTAAAATGCATAGTCCTAGACTCTGTGCTCTGAAAATCTCATTCAGTAGGCCAGTAATCTGCATGCGGTCTTTGATACAGTCTGCTGAGCATACTTTTAGAAAACATTGAATAAGCAAGAGAATGACATATGTGCCGATTCCCACATTCTGATTGTCCACAATGCTGCCTGAAATGGGCAGAATGGAGACCTTCCTAGCAACGCAGTGTTTAAATATGCTCATTCTCTTGGAATGAGACTACTTTCTGAAGAAAGTTGTGCATCTCATCAAAATGTGATTTGATTATGCTAGTTGGTAAGAAAAAACTTAGAAGCCTTATTTTTAATAGCCTAAAAGTTATGAGACCCCTACCTAGGACAACTTACTTAACCTCTTATTTTGGAACTTTTCTAAATCTGTAGGACCATACTAGCTTTGGTTCATATAGTTCTTTATAAAATGATGTCCAACATACATTACAACATATATCTGCTCTAGTTGCTCACTGGGATGTGATGAGGATAAAATAAAGTCATAAACCTGAAAGCATTTTGAGAAAAAAAAGATGCTCGTGAGATGCAAGGCATATTGTTTAGTGAATCTGGATTGCTTGTCGTGGTTCACTATGACGTCTTTTTGTTTTCATTTTCCAACAGTTATGCAGTCCTATACCAGATGAGAAACAGATAAATGGACTTATATTAGGCAAGTTGCTTCCTATAACACTAAGCTTGAGCCTTTGTTAAGCTCATGGCTCAGTTTTTGCTCACTGATTTTTCCCAGAATTTCACTACCATATGCCCAATCCAAGTCATTGCTGGGAGGTTTGGGGCTTTTAGGAAGATAGCTTCTTAGGAAGCTACCCAGGGAAAGAGAAATTAAAAGGAGATAGAGAGAGTGAATAAAGAAATAGTATCTTACAACTAAAAAAAGCCATTGATTTTCTTTCTTGAATGTCAGATTGAACTTGATCAAAATTACATAAGAATTCCAAGAATGTTGAGGGTAAGATTATGACTTTAAAGAACAAAACTCACTTGTATGCATATTTCCCAGCATGTTTGTGGAAAAAAAAATAAGTCCCATTACTGACATGATATACACAGTCTTTGGAAAATCCTTTTAAATGATTGGTATAAAGAATGAGCAAAGTTCTGGTAATGGTTAAAATCCAGTAGGATATAGGAATTGTGACTGAGATGACAAGGCATCTGATTGTGCTCATAGAAAGAACACTGTGTGCCCGAAAATTTGACTGCTATTCAGGTCAAAGCTTTGAGGGATTTTGACCTTATGAAACAGTAGCGTGGCAAAAGATCAAAACATGAAAAAAAATCAACTGTGAAGGCTGCTCTCTTACATTTCAAAGTCAAGTTTAGCTTGAATAATACCTGGACACAAGCTGAGGATGCTTAAATTGATGAGAAAGCAGCCTAAGAAAATAGAAATACCTTCTGTTTCCAAAAGTTAGAAAGAATAATAACCCTTGCTATGTGGATGCTCAAAATGACAAAAGAGAGCAAATGAATATACCCTGGGCTGACTTATTTAAATACTTAAATGACCCTCTGTTTCCTCCAAATTTTTTATAAATATGCTTCTTGAAATTTACAGTTATTTTTTTTCTAATTGCCGTGACCCTGATGAAATATTTTTATCTTGATTAGAATTAGGAAATATGATAGTCAAAAATTCATTATAGTTATACTTTAAACTTAAATGTAGTTTAAAAGATTTGAAACATTTCCCCCCATTTAACTGAAATCGTATATACTGTAGAAAGGGTATATTATTCATGTGCTTTATAATTTATTATGGTAATTTTTATTAAACTTGGCATCAGGTGTTTAGATATAAGAATATATCTAGATAAGTCCAAAAGTTCTGTGGTTTTGTGATTTTTTTTAACAGAGTAAAATATCTTCTTTGTCGGGAACAAGGAACATTCTATGACTCATATAAGTTCATAGTTCTGACTCCTATTTTGTGAATGTTTTGCTATATTCCTAATGACCATTTTCATAATGTTCTGAGCTATAGCACAAGTATATTAAAGATAAATTTAATATATTCAGAATTTTCCTCTCCTTGAACATGAGAATACATGTTTAAGCTATGTATGTCTGTGTCTATATTCATGGATGCCCAAATAGAAAAACTGATCATTATTTATGTATATGTTTATTCTATATCATTTATGTCCTGCTGAGAGTTTTGAAACTCTTGCCATACATGAGTAATGTAAACTATGGTTGAAGATAATATGTTTTCATAATACACAAAATGAGATAGAGAGATGCAAAAGTACTAAGATGAAAATGTCTTTATGTGCCTTTCTTTTCTGAGTTCATTCTCATTTTTTAGAGATCCTATTTTTACTCTCCATAAAATGTTTTATATGCACATTCTAACTGTACCCATTCTCAAAGCATTATTTAGTAGACCTATTGATACATGAAATGTAGTTAAATTGGTTTGCCTCTCTTCTTTTTGCCAATGATTTTAATTAAAAATACTCTAAGGCCTTTCAGTTGACAACCCTTTTCATTGGTTCCTGAACGCTCTCCAAGCCTGATTAGGCTGCTGCCAATTAAAAAAAAAATGAAATGGCTAGAATTAAAATAAAATTCCCTCACTTATTTTAGGTTTCTATCTTATTTAAATTCATGGACTAAGCATCTTGAATTTTAGAGCATTTTTTGGTTAATTGCTTAGGTTAAAGGTTTTATTAGAAAATTGTTAAGTTATAGCTCAAATAACTTTGGAAAGTAACTATCATTTTGCTACCTCCAACTAAAGCAGTTGTTTGAGAATGGGCTTTGTATAATAGTACAGTTGGTTTTAAGTTGTAAATTCATTGTCTACAACAACATAAAATGTTGTGGGCATTGAAAATTTCAGAGACTAGAGCTGAGTTAACTGTTGGATTCTCTCATTCCTTATTTATAAAACGAAAGGTTTGGGCTAGGAAGGTCTCTATAGTGTCCTTCCAGTTCTTATGTCTGTGATGTTTCTCTTTGCTTGAAATTTTGTATAAAGCACTGGAGTAATTAGTGAAGAGATTCCAATAGTCCCCACTATATTAATCTCAGAGTCAGCTGGAAGACGATAATGAAAATAAAATTCTCTTCCTATTCAACAAAGACTGACTTCCGAAATGATTACGTTTCACTCATTATGAGTATGTAATTAAAATGCCATGAAGATAAAATACTCAGCATCTATATGACAATCTATTATCGACTGACAATAAATGAAATAACATACAGAAAAATACAAGTTCTTTTCCTGAATGTTTACTTGATAATTTGCAGCCCTAGTTAAAGAATGTGTTTCATTACTTCATGTCAGATGGTATGTAGAGGAAGGTCAGGTAGATCAGAAACAATAAATTTCATTGCTTCTTGAATTTTTGCAGATGCAGTTAATTTACACAGTTGCTCAAATTCTGTGTTTAATATGTATTCTGAAGCCAACATGTATCCCTTCTTTTTGACAATTTTTACAGACGATAATTTGAAGTGAAGAATAAAATACATAAAATTTAACAGAGAGCTTGACAGAATAGACTTTCTTAACTATCATACAATATTTTATTTGAAATAGGAGAATGACTTATTTTATGCTATCTTTTGAGTATTGATTTTAATTGTGCCCATGACTCCAATGTCAGTATCTATTCAAGAAGTTATAAATATTCATTGCAACATTATTTACAATAGCCAAGATATGGAGAGAACCTAAATGTCCATCGATGGATGAATGGATAAAGAAACTGTGGTGTATATATACAGTGGAGTATGAGTCAGCCTTAAAAAAAGATTGAAATCTTGCCATTTACAACAATATGGATGGACCTCGAGGGCATTATGCTAAGTAAAATGTCAGAGAAAGACAAATACCATATGATCTCGCTTATACGTGGAATCTAAAAAAATATATTTAAAAAAAACCCAAGCTCATAGATACAGAGAACAGATTGGTGGTTACCAGAGGTGAGGGGTGGGGAATGGGAGAAATGGGTGAACTGTTTTTGTTTTTAGTTTAAATAAATTGAATAAAAAGTTCTCTATTTGACATTAAAAAAGAGGTATTGCCTATCATCAGTGTCAAAACAGAATATTAAATTTTAATATTAAGATTTAGTTACCAGGCCACTTTCATGAACTTTTAGCACTCTATGTATGCTAGACTTAGGGGCAGTAATTCCTCTTCACTCATTCATGAGATAGAGCATTTTATATCCGTTTGATTAATAACCCAGCTTCCTTTGTGAGCAGTGATATTTTACCCCAGATTTCTCATAAAGGCTAGCATATACCTCCTTTCTGTTGCTTAGGGTTGTAAATACTTATACCATCAGATAGTTTGCCTTGTGCTACCATGCCTGTGGAGATGGTTTTAAGCCTGGCTACCAATTATCAGCTAAAGCTGTTGCTATGATTTTGCAGTATATTTTAAACTGTAGAAGTGCAATCCCTTCATACCCGTTAAAAATCAATGATCACTCTAAATGTGTGTATATACAAACAACACAATGAAAAATTTTGATTCACGGTTGTCAACATGATTATATTTTTTTTAAAAGTCAATTGTATTTCATTTGATTTTGCACAGATTTAATTATGGTTTATCAAGCACTAAAGGGCATGAAAAATTATGTTATTTGCAATTGTGTATATTTTCAATCTTCTTCTGACTTTATATATGTATGTGTGTGTATACAACCTCACACTCACCCAATTACATTACTTAAAGGAAAATTACCATTCAGAAATCTGAACAGGCATAGAAGCAAGTGAGCATAGCTGCTAAAAGTTGGCTGCAAGAACAATCAGACTTGGATTTATATCTCTGTTCTGCTACTTACAAGTTGTATCTGCCTGAAAATTTTACCTCTCTTATGTAAGATGGAATAATATTAGTGCTTACTCTCAGGGCTATTGTGAGATAATTACAGCTACCACTTGTTAAGCCTTTACTGTAGGTTCTGTTCTAAATATTTTAAATAAGATAATGAATGCGAAGCACTTAGCATAATGCCTGGAACATTTGAAGAGCTCCATAATTGGTAGCTATTATTACAATCATTAGTATTTTAATAATAACAAAAATGATAAGAAAAATTAGGTAACTAATTCTTTATAACTTGAATCACTTTTAGTAAGTTTCTTTAAATGGTCAAATAGTAGACTATCTCACAAGGCAAGAAGTAGAAATCTCTAAGCCAAAAGCACTTACAAAGAAAATAATATTTAAATAATTAAATAGAAATTAAAAGATGCAGTTAAGACTATAGGCCAAAATAAAAGAAAAATAAGAGCACCAACAAAGTTAATATCAAATGTAAGAACAGGTGGTAAATACAACTAGTTGCCCCTGAGAAACTGGAGACAGTGGTGGAAAAGAAAAGTTTCCTTTCATTGTATGCCCTTTTAATATGCTTAATATACATGTATTTCCTTTTAAAAATGTGCATTTTTAAACAAATAGAAGAGAAGACGGTAAGAAAAATTTCATTGTTTTAGAGTAGTTTGATTTTTCCAGACCTACCAAAATTATGCAACCTTATTGCAAGAAGATGTACACGCTAGAACAATCAAGAGACTGGACAAATGCTCTTTCAGTTTTTCTCACAATGGGAAAATGTAAATTTGGGAAATCAACATATGTAACCTTATGAGTAAGAAGATTCATGATAGGAAAATTCCTGAATTTTCTCTGAACATTTAAAAAAGATAGTGATTATTACTAATATGTATTGAGAGAATGCGTGTTGTGTTCAGACATTACATAATTTAATTCTTGTAACCAGGACCAGCTACATAATTTGTGGGGGCCAGTGAAAAATGAAAATGTAGGGCTTCTTATTCAAAAGTTAAGAATTTCAAGAGGGTGACAGCAGAGCACGAAACCACGCGTGAGGTCCTTCTGAGTGGGGGGACCTGGGTAACTATATAAGTTGCACACCCATGAAGCCAGCCCTGTTTGCATCACCCTTGTGAGAGATGTATTATTATTCCTATTTTAATATGAAGAAAAGAAATAAAAGCTCTGAGGGAGTAACCAACCTGCCCCAAATGTTACAGTATATGAATTATTGACCTGACATTTGAGAATTGAGGAGTCTCATTCACAGATCTTCACTTGTAATCACCTTAAGAGGAACTAGCTTCAAAACCTAAAGACAAATAATTCTAAACTAACTCTTTTCTATTTTTACTGGCTAATTAACTGACAGATCAAGGGAATAGTATTTAAAAGCAAGTATATTTTATTTTCCTGAGGACATTTGAAGTCATTTGAAATATACTCATAATCTAAATGAAGAAAGGTGACTGGATAAGAGTTTAGTTAGGTAGACTCAAAGTTTGTTGAATATAGCTCAACCCATATTATATTCTAATTTTGACCCTGCCCTGTTCAACATTTTAGTGAAGGCATTAAGTCATTCTTATCAGATTTTTAGTTGTCCTAATTTTAATATATTTAGATGACATAATTCCATAATTGCAAAGATAACATAGGAATGATAGACTTAATTTGGAAAGAAAAGTTTTGAAATTTTTCTCTGCTTACAAAAGCGACATTTTACAGAAAAAGTTTTATTGTAGAAAGTTGGAAAATAGAATCCAGTAATATGTAGCCCACAATAGGAATGATCTATGCTTTCTCTGCCAAAAAATAACTATCAATGTTTATATCTTGCATTGTAATGATAATGTAAACATTTTCCAATGACATCAAAAATATTTGAAACCTACAATACTCTATCATATGCATGTACTATAATTTATTTAAACTATCACCTACTGATATTAGGTTATTTCCATTATTTTACTGTTGTAAATGATCCCATGAACAGGGATAAATTTTATGTGCAGCCTATAGCCTCAAAATAAACTTAAGTGTGGGGCTGGCCCGGTAGCATAGAGGTTAGGTTCACCTGCTCTGCTCTGGCAGCCAGGAATTCATGGGTTTAGATCCTGGGTGTGGACCTACACACTGCGCATCAAGTCATGCTGTGGCAGCGTCCCACATGCAGAATGGAGGAAGACTGGTACAGATGTTAGCTCAGAGACAGTCTTCCTCAAGCAAAAAGAAGAAGATTGGCAACAGATGTTATCTCAGGACCAATCTTCCTCACCGAAATAAATAAATAAACTTGTGTTAAGATACTCGCTGAGGGAAATTTGCTTTTGTAACATTTGAAAAGAAACTTCCTTGATTGCTATATGTTCAGTGCACATAATTATTTTGCATACTTACATTTTTCACCTGGCCCTTGCCTTCTCTCACAATTGTTTGTGTGGTTGTCACTTTCACTAGTATACTGTAAGATCCCTAAAAATGGAGATTCCATTTTATTTCTGAATGTCCTGTAGTGATACATATTGAATACGTCTTGGAATTTAATTGAAACATTGTGATTCAGCTGCTGAGTAACTTAAACAATTTTAGATTGCTTTAATTGAATATGGTGTCCAAAGCCAGGAAACCTGGGTTTTGGAGCACCAATCAGATTAAATTTCATCCTAGCAAATACCTGGTATTGTAGAGCTTGGAAATAAGATTTATCAGAGTCATGATAATCAAGCTTCAGATCTTTAAGACTGTCAGGTAGAAACAAAACTTGTTCTGTGTTGGTCCAGGGTTCAAAACAAATTTTAAATGAATGAAGTCATAATAAGGTAGGCTTCTACTAGGTGTAAAGATCTTTGCCAATGGAAAATTTTGCTGCCATACTCAGGAAGGAGTTTTCTGCTTCTGGGAGTAGTGAATCCCATAATAAATAGGAGGTGATACTAAATGACCTCCATAATCCTTTCTGTCTTTATTTTTAATGATTCTAACACATAATTAAGTATTTACAGTCAATAACTAAAAACCATGGGGAAATTTAGTACACGACCAATTGTCTTTTATCCTAATTATATGGAGTAGGTATTGAAAGTAATTATTAATTTGTTGTATATAACAAATTATACCCTATATTTACAGTTCACTGCACAGTTGTTTTCTTATTTCTCCATCCCCAAGGAAATGAAGTAGTATTTTCAATTACCGTACAGTAATGATATTTAGTATAGAACAATGTCTTACTATTATTTATTACTATGTCTTACTATTATTTTATTATATATTATTTTATTATATATATATTTTATTATAAATGTCTTACTATTATTTTAGTAAGAATGATTTTTTTCTTTCTTTACTCTACCCTCCGTGGGCACATCTATCCAATTTCATAAAGGCATCAATGAGAAAATGTTATAAAATTACAGAAATTAATTTCACAGCCAAATATTCAGTAGCACAAATATTCCGTAACATTAGCTGTAACCGCAAAAAATAGCTTTGTATTTTCAGAACCTCTGCATTCTGGTGTCTGCACATATAAAATTAGAAATTTTCCATCTGAACAATATTCTCTTCAATCCATCATTGTATGCAAAAAAGTTTGCTCATGGTTAAAAAATACTATTCTGAAGAAATTAAATGCTCCTGGAATCCTACTTAAAAAATTACATTTTCTTTTTCATTAAAGGTAAACAATTTGATCAAGTAATGGTCACTTGCTGTTGAACGCAATTAGGTTTGAGGTTATATTTTAAGCATTTTAAAAATCTATGTTACTTTCTGCTTTCATTTCAGCATAACTTGTCAATGACTGTATAATTATTGTTTGAAACTCAATGATTGGTTCTGAATAATGAATCTATGAAAATCTTAGAGAACATAAAACCTGTGCTTTACACGTGTAGAAACTCAGTATCTCTTAATGTCCCTTTTTTTTTTTAACTGTTTACACTCCAAAAATGGAAGTCCTTAAGGCCTTGTCGTATGTACGGATGTGGCTTGCACAAAGGGTAGCACTTTTAAAATGTATTTGCCAAAAGCAATTTTTACACCAGACATCATGACAAAGGATTTCATTACTTCACTGTCAATTGCCTATTTGGAAGCTGAAATGAGAAGATCCTGAGGCTTCCTTGATATCCTCCCATTGAAGGAATCAGTCACCATGTGTGAGGCAGGGAGGTTGCCCCAAATAGTTTCTGTATCTCTTGGCAAGTTCAGGAAAATCAGTAAAACTAACCTTGGCTCTAGCTAGATCCCTGGCTCTGTGGATATTAAGTGCCTATAAGTGGATTCAATGCAGATCTGTTTTGGTCTCCTTGGAAATAGATCTTCCAAATAATGTGGATTACTAGAATGGTAATGACTAGCATCCCAACAAGTGACTTTTCAGTCCTAATAACAGGAGGACTGTGACAGAATTGATGGTTAAGGAAGGAAAGAGGGTGTCACCATCAAACGACCTGTCTGTCTGGTGATGCCCGTGTACTGAGGTGATGGTCTCTCATGATGTGGATCACAAAGCATGTTATTCCAAAGAGTGATGATCTATGCCCCCAATAATTTTTCTTAACAAGTCTGAACAGAAAGTTAGTGTGTTTTTAAACCAAGAAGACTAATGATAACTTTGGAAACTCAAATAGTTTAACATATTCACTAATTTAAATCAAACAGGAGTACTGTGCTTTTTAGCATTTGAATAACATTCAGCTTCAGTGTATTTATGGACTAATAGGCATTTTTAGTTAACCTTTTATTGTAATTGTAAAAGACATTCCACTTATTTGATTAAAAACTCATTTATTATAAAGTTCAAATAATTGTTTTTAAAAGTATATAGGCTATAAATAATCACTGTATATGATAACCCAAGACACATTCAACTAACTATTTAATAAACATTTACAATGTGCCAGGCAATGGAATGGTGCTGGAATACCTTAGTAAAATTTATGTTAATGTTGTAAATGTTTAATTAGCATGTTTAATTAAATACCAAAAGACGCTCTAAGTTTTTCTCTTTTGACCCCTTTGTCTCCTATAGCTTGACCAATAAATGGAAGAGGCACTAAGTTTACTTCTTGTTTTGAGATTACTATCCTTCGTGATTTCAGTCAACATAACTTAAGTCAGATAAAACAATTTGATTTGGTTTCAATATGGTGCTATTTTGATCTGAAGGTCAATTTACCAACAAGCAGAAACAGTTTCTCATTATATCCTTCACCACGGCAAGCAGTCTTGACTGAAGTCTTTCAAGCAATGTGTGACCTTTGTTTCAATACTTCTCACAGATTTCACAGGCTGTCACCACCACTCAGCCATCACTAACGCAGACAACTGTAATGGAAACGGTAACTATGGTGACCACAAGGGAACAAATCCTGGTAAAGCATGCCCAAGAGGAACTTCCACCACCACCTCCGCAAAAGAAGAGGCAGATTATTGTGGATTCCGAAATTAGGAAAAGGTGAGAGAATCTTCCTTGTGGCTTTATCCTTAAGCAAAGAGTAATTGTTAAGCAGGAAAATTCATTCACAGTTGTTTTAATGGCAGTGTTTTTACTCAATATTTCCAGAAGCCTCAGGTACGGGTAATGTCAGTTAAGTTAGTGTGGAAAATTATGAACTAAGTTTTAAAATTTTCCCAAGGAATCACTATCCCAAGAAAAACTGAATGCTTAATGGTAATACCATTTCCAGATTAAAAGAAGAAACCACAATTGATGAACTTCCGTGAATGCATTTTAATCCTGAAAGTTTCTTTTTTTCTTATAAAGAGCCTGCTTTTTCAGTGCCTTCTTTCACATTAAATTTCCTTTTTCCAGTAATGGAAAGTACAATTTCATGAAGAAGAAGTACACCTATAATAGACGAGATCCATTCTGCTAGATTACGAGAACATAATGTCTCAATCTGTGCATCCTAAATCAGGAGTAATTACAGAACAGATTTCCTGTTCTTTGATATTTATAAAGCCTTATCTTGAAGGTGTTAGAATTTTTAACTGATCTTTTTGTGGATATTCTCAACTAGACATTGTAGATAAGTTAGGTATTATGTAAATCAGTGGATATATTAAAATGATGGGAATACAATTTCATAGATGCAAAGCTAGCATAAAAACCATGAAAAATGGTACAACTTCCTTTTCATTCCAATTATAATTCTAAGATTAAGAAAGAACATTAAAATCTGCCTTATGTTTCTGAGCAGCATATGTTTAGGAACGCATGGAACACTTGACATTAGAATTTGCATATACTAGGGTATGGAAGTATGGGAACAAGAACACATCCCTAAAAATAGTGTTTCAGATGTTCTAGGCAATGGAAAAACACCTTAGAGAGTACATTATTTGGGACTTACAATACTTCTCTATTTATGACTTATAACCTACCTTCGTAATTCCACAGTATACCACTGGGCCCTGGTGTATCTGCTTGGCTGAGTGAATCCTCTGGTCCAGGGATCAGCAAACTAAACCCTGCAGGCGAAATCCAGCCTGCTGCTAGTTTTTGGATGGCTCACGAGCTGAGAATTGTTTCTGCATTTTTAGGTGGTTAAAAACAATCAAAAGGAGAGTAATATTTCATGACGTGAAAATTATATGAAATTCAAATTTCAGCATACATAAATAAAGTTTTATAGAAATAGAGCCACACTCAGTCAATTATGTATCATCTATGATTGCTTTGACATTACAAAGGCAGGGTTGGGTAGTTGTAACAGAGACTGTATGGCCCACAAAGCCTAAAATATTTACTATCTGGCCCTTCATGGCAAAACTTTGCTGACCCTTGTACTAGTCAAATGGTTCTCAGAATCTTTGAATATTAGCATTCTATTAGGGGCAACAACTTCCAAGGACTCTACTCATAATGGTGCTTGTAATTTTAACATTCATTGATGGAGAAAAAACATAATGGCAAAAATAAATCAAGAAAGCTTTTAATGAATTTGCTTTTTATTAATCCTGACAGCATGGGCATTAATTTACTGTCATGTTAATATGTGTCTATAGATAATGCTTAGTGAGCACGTGGATTTACGGATGCTTGCAACAACCCAGGAGCTCTCCAATAGTTTTCCAAGCAAAGCAATATGGAAACCTAGTTGCCTTACCCTAATAATGTGTTCAGGAATCCACTAATATAGAAATTAACAGAGCAAGTTGATTCATGTTAATCTCTGTCTTCAAAAGCTTATTCTTGGCTCCTGTTTGGAGAATGTATTTGGTTAGGAAAAATGTGTTCTGACTACTTTTTGTTCTCAGGAAAGTGTAGCTAGTGGTGAAATATTTTGTCTCCCAAATTCTGTTTGTATCATATGCTCTCCACAGGTTTTCTAAGTGTCTGGAATGAGACGTCCAACTGGAAACATAAAGAATATATTACTTTTAAAAAGCCAGCACGTATTGAGGGTTTTATTATGTGCTCAGCACTAGATTAAATGCTTTATCTGCATAGCTCATTTATTCTTCTCTGTAACCCTACCAAATAGGTATGGCTATTATCACTATAGTACACAGCTACAGAGTACCTGAGCCAAGATTTCAACTGAGGTAGGCTGACTACAGAACCTGGACTGTGTAATAAAATGTTTCTTCAGTAGATTTATTGCTGAGATGATCTTATGTCTTGGTTTGCCTGAATCCATCCCAGATTATACCTTTTGTCCCAGCATAATTATATATAGCACCAACTTTCACTCTCAAACGTATCCTGTTTTGGACAGTGCAACAATATAGACAATCTCTACAAGACTCCAGATTGATACATTTACGCTGAACAAAGAAAACAAACAGGCAAACATTTAGGAGCAATTAAATTCAGTAAGTGATCATTGTTTACAGGATGAAATCCGGTTAAAATATGGTAATGGTTCAAGAGGCATCAAGCAAACATGCCAAAAGACTTAGGGTGGCTAGTGTCCCCCTCTCATCCCACGTGAGAACCGCTAGCATTTAACTGTCAAGACTATAGTCTCGACAATCTACTGAATGCTGATCTTTTAAAAATGAGCTCCTTTTTCAGCTTTTCTGACACACTACTGATTCTGCCTTACTACTCTTTATCTGACTTGTTTTCCTCCTTTTGCCTGATTCCTATGGTAATATCTCATAACTCCATCTTTTTGCCCTTCTGACTTCTTTATCTGATTTGTTTCCTCTCATTGATTCAAGTCTGGCTCTAAGTCAATGACTCCCAAATCTAATGGCTCCATAACTGACTCGCTCCCTCAAATTTCACTTTTATGTCTTTAAAGCCATGATCTAGGTACTTCTACTTGGGCATCCAGCCATTGCTTCAATTTTTATTTTTACCAACTGCATACATTTGTTGCCTGAAACTAACCACACCTAGTTACTCATACGCTGCACACATATTTTCCTTATTATAATTCATTGCCTATGTGTCTAAAGGAGTAGCAAATATTGGATAAAGCATGGACTTTGGATTCAGAATTACTCAGGTTTGAAACCTGCCTGTTTTAATTATTAGCTTATGATCCCAGGCAAATTACCTAGTATCTGTGCCTCAGATTCAGTGTCCTCACTTTATAAAATACTAACTGTGAGGATTAAGTAAGAAGCATTTAATACTGTGCCTGTAAGGTAGGAATAATTCAATAAATGCAATAGCTATTATTCTTGTTGTTTGGTTACGGTGGACGTGGTGGAAGGGCAGTAGTGGTGGAGGTGATGGAGGTGGTGGAGATAGTGGAGATGGTGATGGAGGCCGTGGTAGTAGAGGTGGTGGTGATGATTAGGCAGGCGGTGGTGGTGGTGTTTGTGGAGGTGATGGAGCTGGAAGTAGTGGTGGAGATGATGGTCACGTACTATCAGTAAGAAAAAAATAGTAATAACGTCATCTCAAACTTAATGAATAGAAGAAAAACTACGTTCTTATCTTCCTCTTCAAAACAGAATTTACCACCTTACTTCTCCGTTTCTGTCAATCTCTGTTTCTTACCTTCCTCCTTATTTATTATTATTGCATTACATTATTGGGCAAGTGACATCATTTCAGTCATTTTCCAATCATCCTAACTGCCAACTCCGTAACCTAAGCCATATACTTCCCTTTGGTGTGACTTACCCCCTTTCTAATTAATCTGCCTCAAATTAAGATATCTAAAATGTTGCTTTTATGCTGACTCTCCAGACTTGAGGTCTGCATAATTCCAATTGCCCCCAAAATAAAACACAAGCCCCTTCTTATGGTATTCAACATTATTCTCTCATTGATTTTAAGTCTAACTTCGCCAAAATCTTTCCACTTCAGCCAGTAAATTACGTTACATTCTTTTTGCTATATACTTTAATGTCACTCACATAAATTTTTCTCATCAACAATCACAACAAATTCTGTTATTATACTTCTCTATATTTTGCTTAGTTTCCATATGTAGTACCATGAATACAATAAACAATCAACAAATGTTTGCTCAAGGAGTGAATAATACAGTTCAACTATTTGTGATAACTAAAATGTTATATTCCAAAAGCACTTAAGAATTCTATCTAGCTCTTCATGGAATTGTTCTTAATAATAAACAAATGAACATTCTAATAATCTTTAATAATTCTAATTTTACCCATTAGGTTATCATTATTTAATCAGAACTATGAAGGGATTTAAAATTCAGCTTTGCACCACTCTATAGTTTCTTAATTATCTAAGGTGCATTTAATTGTTTTCTTAATAATTATACAGTTTCTACATTTGTTACATTCACTGCACAAATTGTCCTCCTTACACTAAGGTATACGAAAGTGTTTGATGATCTTGGGTCATAAAGTAATTATTTCTATGAGTAAATTATCCCTGTAGTTCAGTTATATTATTTTACATATAGGTAATTATCAGAGTATGAAACTCAGACTAGGTGAAAACTAGATCTCTTATCTAGTTAATTGGAATTTATCGAGGAGATTAGTCCCTAATCATGTAGCAGTTATTTTAAAAGACTTTCCACAAAAGTTTTCATTTACATTTTTGTATCAATCAGGTGAAACCAAAGGCAAATTGAATCTTTTTTTAAGTAAATGCCATCTCAATAAAGATAATTTTCTCCAGTATAGTGTTAATAAATGAGTATCTTTGACCTCAAGGAAAGAATAGAGGCATTTAGAAATAGCTAAATTCATCTAGTCTCTTTATCTTCTCCTGGGTAAGCAGACAGAGTCTTAAGTTTGCTTTCTCTGACCATGTCCCGCATACTTACTAAATGGCAGAATAAATTGCCTAGACAATTAGAGACCTGCATTATTATTATTTTTTTAATGATTGGCACCTGAGCTAACAACTGTTGCCAATCTTTTTTTTTCCTGCTTTTTTTCCCTCCCCAAATCCCCCCAATATATAGTTGTATATACTTTTTTTAGTTGTGGCATGTGGGACGCTGCCTCAGCATGGCCTGATGAGTGGTGCCATGTCCGTGCCAAGGATCCGAACCGGCAAAACCCTGGGCCACTGAAGCCAAGTGCGCGAACTTAACCACTCGGCTACAGGGTTGTCACAGACCTGCATTATTTTATTTTCTGTTTATCAACTTGCTTTTTTTTCTTTCTTTTCATGTCTACTAACTGCATGACAGTAATTTATG
This sequence comes from Equus caballus, assembly GCF_041296265.1. Lineage (NCBI taxonomy): Eukaryota > Metazoa > Chordata > Mammalia > Perissodactyla > Equidae > Equus > Equus caballus. The sequence goes on along the minus strand of NC_091715.1, from coordinate 26,517,371 downwards.
TCACATCCTTGGAAAGACGTTAGATAAGTGTTAGATAAGACCTCTCTTTCTGCAAGTTTTTGAGATTAATGCCTAAAATATTTTTGTATTAGATATTTGTTTTAACTTTGATTCTCAAATTATAATCTGGAAGTTGTAAACTGAAACATTTTAACTCGTTTGAAGAATCTAATTAGATGATTAATGTGTCTAAGTGCTGATTTTTTATTTTCTGTAGGATAAATTGATCATAAAGTACTTAGGGTGTTGGTCTCAGTAATAACATTTTTGCCCCTTGGCACAGCCCAGAAAAATAAAACTTTGCTTCTTTTATCTAAGGAGACTAGACTCTATACTTGTCTACGGTTACAGGTTAATTGAGGTTCAGAAAGGTTAAATGACTTGCTTTCAGTTTCAAAATAAGGACTAGTGCTGAGTATCTGCTTTCCATTCCAGTGTTGTAGTTGCAATGCCCTGCTTCTTTTTATGTGTTAGAGTCAAATGACCTTGGTCATAAACTCAAATTTCAGTTTAGAAACTATTTTTGGGGAAGAATAGAAACCTTGCATACCATCTTCAGATATTCCAAAAAGATAACCATCCGTTAAAGGTTCTTAAAATTATTTTGTCATATAGGTCAACACATAGGTTTTGAAGAATGTAGGAATGCGAATTCTGGAGGCATACTAAGGGCACAGAGAACCCTTAGAACAGTGACGCTCACAGTGCGTGCAGTGCATGAAACAGCAGCATCACTTGGGGGATTATTAGCAATGGAGATTTGGGGTGCCCTCATCAAACTTGCTGAATCAGAAACTCTGCAGAAGGGCCCAGGAATCTTTTATAAGCTCTCCAGGTCATTCTGATAAGCCATAATATTTGAGAACTCTTGCAAAAGAACAGTGGTTCTCATACTTCGGCATGCATCAGAATCAGCTAGAGAGCTCATTATAAGACAGATTACTGGTCCCCAGCAGACTTTCTGATTTGGTAGCTCTGGGATGGTGCCTGAGAATCTTGGTTTCTAACAAGTTCCTAGATGATGTTAATACTGCTGGTTCAGGGTCCACATTTTGGAAGTCGGTATGCTAGGGCATCATCTGTTACAACCTGACTCTTGCTTCTCTTTTTACAAACCAGTGATAGGGACCATCTACTCCATGCTAGGCTAAGTGATGCTACTGTTCCATCTTCTGACACCTCTATTGCTTTATGTTGAAATTATCTATTCATATACCTGTTTCACCCACTAGACTCAAAGCTTCCCTGAGTCAGTGCCCATGTCTTACTCCTGACCTGGTATGGGGTCTTCTCTATGGTAGATGCCCAATACATGTTTTGAACTGAAATGTACTATAATGGGAACTGGTCTTGTAAGTTACTACACACAGCTCTTAATGCCTAGCTACAGCAGTTGGATGAAAATATACTCTTTCAGAATGCAAGTCATAAAGAGATGCCAACAGGGAGAAAGACAGGGCTATATTTCCAGAACTGTGACATACAGTTTTGTTTGTTCCCTGAGTGAAGAAAATGGTAGTCACATTTATTCATCTAAAAGAATACGTGTAGCTGAGTGCAAAGAAAAGTTGATTTTTAATCAGATCTGGACTATCGCTATTCCCATACTTCTGATTCTTTCCTTCCCCCTCTCCTGCTCTACATTAAGCACTGAAACTGCTCTCAGCAAGGTTGCCAGAGAGTGCCTTAATTGTCAGTTCTGAAGGTCGCTCTTCAGTTCTTATCCTTCTTGACCTTTGTGCTGTGCTTGACAGTGATGATTAGTCCCTTCTTGAGATTTTCCTCTCCCTCACTGTCTGGGATGTTGCTCTCTGCTATTTCTTTTCTCCTCCTGGCTTTCTGACTGTGTCTTCTTAGTCTCTTCATCCTATCCCTTTCATGTCTGTCTCCACAAGACTCAGAGTTTGGTTTCGTTTTCTTCTCATGCCACTTTCTTTCCCAGGGCAATATTGTTTAGAATCTTGTCTTTATCAACCATCCATATCTGATGATTCCCAAATTAATATCTCTAGCTCAGCCTCACTCCTGGTGCTCATACCTGCGTCATCCCAATGTTTATTGGGCATTTACACCTGGACTGCTTACAGAAATCTCAAATGCAGTTCTGCAGTTTAGACTGCACCACTTTAGAGAGTGCCATTCACATCATAGTTTCTAAGAATAGTGCCTTCTGGACTTGTGCAGTGAACAACCTGTGAAGCCATTCACAGTGGTCCTGATATCAGCTATCTCACTAAATCCATCCAAGTATGCCTACTAAATTCTCTTTAATTTACTCGTTTACAGCCAGGCTGCCTTCAGTCTCTGATAATTTTCTGCGTGAAATTCTTAACTGATTTCTCTGCCTCTACTTTCACCGTTCTTATCCATACTCTTCACAGCATCCTGAGGGATATTTTAAAAGGCAGTTTTGTTTAGATCATTCATCTGCCCATAATTCTTGAAAAGCATGGCACAGGAATTCCTTTCTGATCTTCAGTTGCCTAACTCTCCAGCTTCACTCCCTTCTCCCCTGCTCATTTTTTTATATGCGAGTGCTACTCAAAATAGTCTGTAAACAGTGTATTACCAGTACACAGTGAGGTAAAGAGCTTGAGCCAGAATATAAATCAATGCACTGCGGCCTTTGTCAAGAAAGTTTACAATTAAAAAGAAATCAGATGAAATAGTATGCTTAGTGACTTAGTTGATTTATACTCTGGTGACTTTTCTTGTCACATACTACTAACAAATAGATCACAGACTGGCCACAAACTATATTTTGAGTGGCACTGCCTTCCGCTTCAGCTTTAATTAACCACTCTCTGATCTCCAAATGCTCTGTGCTCCTTCAGGCTTCTGTTTCTTTCACCTACTGTTCTCTCAAGGTAAGATTCCCTTTTCATTACTTTCCCTTTTCCCACTCCCACATTTTTTGCGCCCCCCCCCCCCCCGCCCCCCAACTCACTACATTATCTCTGGGAACCTAACCTCCTAGGCATTTCTCAGCCTTGCTAATACTTCCACTGAAACACTTGCAGAATTTTATTGTAATAAATTTTTGCATATTTGTATCTCCAGTAAACTCCTTGCGGACAGGGGCCATTTGTTTTCAACTCTAGACCTACAGTGCTTAACCCAGAAGTTAGCACATCATAGGGACTCAGTAAATATTCATGGGGTGTTGAAAGGATATTTGTCAGAATCTTGTCAGGAAAACAAAAGTCAGTCTAGGTGTTTGAGAGAGAGAGAAAATAATACAGGGAATTGGTTAAGCAACTGGTGGAAAACAGGGAAGCAGCACAGGGGATGCTGAGGAACTCAAAACAGTCACAACATCTGGAAACTGCTAGTATCCCAGAACTGGAGGGACAATGCAGGGAAGAGATGTTATGAGAGCCCCGAAGCTGAGGCCTGCCAATAGGGACTAATGCTGTTAGGACTGTCAGACAAGAGTTTGGACCAGTGGAGAGAGGGGGCATCCAAAGGGACCTGAAGCCACAGTGGAGATGTAGTTGCTCTAGAAATGCCACCAAAAGCAGAGTGCAAAGGAAAAATCCTTTGGCTTTTCTCTTCCTCTGTCCTCCAGTATTCTGCCAGTGCCTCCAACTGGACAAACTTAACTGGAAGCTAGAGGGCAAGCAATGGCGGGAAATGTATGTCCCTCTGACATAGAAAGGACGAGAGAAGCATGGGGAATGGCTCTGAGAGCAGATGGGCCTATGACTGCACAGATGGTTTCTGGCCTTGGATCTTCCACTTGTAAACTATGTGACTAAAGCAAGTCACTTAATCTCACTCAGAACCTGTTTCTTCACCTCTGAAATGGAAGTTATATGACTTTTCTTGTTTGCCCTCACATTATGGAAATTTTATTATACCTATCTCTCTTGATGATTGTTTAGGTAAAAACATATACCCTTTCCTCAGGAGAAAGTTGAGTTCCCAGTTATCAATTTAGAACAGTTATCTTCCCATTACCTCATTTGAGTTATAATAGAAAATATCCTCATTCTGACATTTTCCGACAATACACCTCTATAAGTCAAAACATATCCTGCCACTACACACAAATAGTGAGGCTGGCTCCTATGGACTGAACTGTGTCCTCCAATATTCACGTTTGGAAGCCTTAACCCCGATTTGATGGCATTTGAAAATGGGGCCTTTGGGAGACAATTAGGTTTAGATGAGGTCATGAGGGTGGGGCCTTTATGATGACATTAGTACCCTTATTAAAAGAGACACCAGAGAGCTTGCTCTTTCTCCTTACTATGTGAGGACAGGGTGACAAGGTGACCATCTACAAGCCAGGGAGGGAGCTCTTACCAGAAACTGACCGTGCTGGCACCTTGAAGAACTTCTGGCTTCCAGAACTGTGAGAAAATAAGTTTCTGTTCAAGGCACTCAGTCTATGGTCTTTTGTTATGTTAGCCTGAGCTGACTAAGAGACTAGCTTTGTAGAGCAGTGAGTTTTACATTGTGTTTCAAGTAAAGTTCATAGAGATGCTCACTAAGAAAAGTAGATGGATTGAGACAAGTCATGATGCTGGGGAAGTGGCAGTGGGGCAGTAAGTACACGTCAGATTTAAATGGCTTTCCACATCGCACTAGATAGTTTCTGAACCTTGACTGGAAGTTATTTAAACTTTAAAGACCCACAACATAAAAGCATGTTGAAGTCCTTTAAACTCAGCGAGCTTTCACACTGAGAATATTTAAAGTTTAAATTGCCTCCCACAGGGTCCAAGGCACCATCCAATGTGCGGAGGGGTTCTTTGAACACTCCTGTAGTCAGTATGAGTCCCTAGTATTTTAAGAATGTACTGACAGCAACATTAGTTATCTTGCTAATTTTCATATTCATTCACCTAATATCTAAATGGATCACTATGATTTGTAAAGCACTCCAATTGCTTTAACTAGGAACCATACTTAGTCCTTCCCTCAGGAAGCTTGCACTCTACTATAACCTATATCATAAAGAAGTATCAATAAAATGTTGGAAAAGTCATAAAAAGGAGAAGCTCGTTTCCTCCTTGACAGGTGAGCATGGAAAGCTCATGGAGAAATTAGCATCTGAGTCGACAGTTAAAGGATAGAGATGTATTGGACTAGGTGAGGGGAAAGGACAATTCAAATGCAGGCTGTCCTGCAAGCCTGTATACAAGAGGCACATATACAGCGTTGTGAGTGTTTCTGTTTGCCTAGAGCAGAAGTATGCAATATTGGAAAGAGACAAGTAAGGGGTAAGGTTAAAAAGGAAGATTGAATTCATTGTTAAAAAAAAAAAAAAGGTACTCAAGGGCCAGCCTGTTGGCACAGCAGTTAAGTGGGCACGTTCTGCTGCAGCACCCTGGGGTTTGCTGGTTCGGATCCTGGTTGCGGACCTCCCCACCGCTTGTCAAGCCGTGCTGTGGCAGGCTTCCCACATAAAATGGAGGAAGATGGGCATGGATGTTAGCTCAGGGCTAATCTTCCTCAAGAAAAATTAAAAAATAAATTTAAAAATAAAAAAAAGGCTCTGAATTCCAAACTGAGGAATGTAGACTTTAATCTGGTCATGGAGAGCCAATGTGTTTTTGAGAGCGAGCAAAGCAATATGGCTACTGTGAACCACATCATTTTGGCCCCATCTGAGTGTTGGGAGAGATAGAGCATCTCAACTTCACTCTGTAGAGCAGGGAGAAAGTTAACAAATTTTTCTATAAAGAGCCAGACATTAACTATTTTAGGATTTGTGCAGCACATAGTTTCTTTTGCAACTACTCAACTTTGCTGCTGTAGTGAGAAAGCAGCCATAAACAATATGTAAATGATGAGTCTGGCTGTGTTCCAATAAAACTTTATTTATAAAAACAGGTGGTGGGCCAGATTTGTCCCATGGATCGTAGTTTGCCTATTCCTGCAATAAAAGGTACAATAGATGAGATTATTTTGCTGGTGATAATTTTTATTTATTTTTATAGTTGTCTTCATTGTAGCTTTCTTTGCAGTTTTTATCCTTGTGATTACAATAATGGATTTTACTTTACCAGCCCTTAACAAAACACTAAAACAAATACCTCTACCCTCAAATGAGAAAATGAGAAGAAGCATAGGGCTGGCTTAAATCCAGTAAGAAAGAGTTATGGAAGGCAATAATCACAGTCGCTAACATGTATATGGCTTCTACCATACATCAAGCACTCTTCTAAATATTTTGGACATATTAACATATTTAACCATTAAGACAGTGTTATAGAGTATTGTTTTATTATTTCCCCCCTTGCCAATGGTAAAAATGAGGCACAGAAAAGTCAGGTGACTTGCTCGTGGTCACAAAGTTTACAGGAAGCAGTGCAGCCAGGATTTGAACCCAGACATCTAGCACAGGATGCTGCATTCTTAAACTCTATGCTGTGTTATCTTTTCATGAGAAGGTAAAGGTGATTTCATTAAATTGTTTAACTGAAATTAAAACCTTGACTGAGATGGTTTAAGAATTTGTTAAGGTCTGTCTATGGAAACTGACACTCATCCAAGACTATGACTGTTCTACATTGTGAAGTCTCATAGACTCTAGGGTCCCATTGGAACATTTGCCTATCTATAAATACAGAGACCTTTGTTAGTGAAAAAAATTTCTTTCAACGTTAGGTGTGTTTTTTAGTATCAAGATATAAATGGCAGTCCCATATAATTGAAATACTTTTCCAAGTGCAAGACTTCTGTTGCTCACCATTGTCTTAACCCCATTCAATGTCATAAGTAACAACTTTTGTCATGTATGCTTAATATCAGTTCTGATGTCAGAAAACACATCAAGAGATTGGAAATTTGGGGGATTTTAGGAAATTAAGGAAGATTCTAAACTAAAAATAAACTGGGAAAGTAATTATTTTGTAATGCTGGGAAGGTATCAATCATGCAACTAAGGATCATAGTTTAGATTAATGAAAATGTTCAGAATTAATGTCCTAGTATTGGAGACTCCAATCAGATTCTGGCGTAATCCAAAATAACACAGTAGTAACCACAACACTTTACTGTATAGCAATCAACAGGAAGTTCATATTGACTTTAAGAAACAGGTTTCCCTTTCATTTGGAACAAGGGAAAATAAGTGTTGTGTAGTGGAAATCTTTGGATTCAGACAGACCTGGTTTTGAATCTTAACTCTATGCTTCACTGTGTATTGAAAGTAAAGGAAGTTTCTAGATCTATCTGTTCATGATCTATGAAAATGAAGATTATAATAAATAACCTACACAGATATCATGGGAGATGAACTAATTTTTTTCTTCATGAAAGCATGGGACATGAACATAATGCTTAAAATGCTATTTTTTTCTTTGAATTTGATTCAGTGTAAGATTAACATTTAAAAAACTTAATCTAGATGGTACAGAAATGTAATTATAGGCAGATTTATAGAGCGTGAGGGTCAATATATTTCTAAGTGTTCAAAAATAAGGTAAAAAATAATGAACTGGGTAAGAACTACTGGGTTACAAAGTCTAGAAAATGCTACTATATTATTTAGATTAAGTGTATCTCCCCAAATTGAAGACATTTTCTCAAGGGAATCTCTGTATTATGACTTCAAGATATTTTTATGTGTGTATTAAAATGGCTGAAGGTATTTTAAGTGTGCGTCTGAGGGTGTCTTACTAACATGTTCTTTTTACACCATTTTATCTATATCTTTGGACAGTTCATGTTTCTCTGTAAGAGAACTCCCATGAAAAATCCATTTGTCACCATGTTATCGTTATGTAGATAAGAAAATAAAAGAGAAGTCAAATTGAGGACCAGACAAGCTGTGAAAGGGAATGTGCGCCCTCTAGTGACCCACATTTCTTTCTCACAAGAGCATGTACAGCTTTTCTTTTTGGTTTCATCATTTTAAATAAACATCAAATTTGATTTTAAAATAAATAATTCAGAGTTTTCAACTTGAGAATATTACATTGTGTGATCGTAGATTTATTACTATGACAAGATTTCATCTATCACTTAAGAGACTATTTCTATTAACCTGTGTTAAGGTGATTTTCTTGCACAGAACTGTGTTTCAAAGGGACTTTCAATTTATTGAAAATGAAAAATAGGTTCTAGGCATCTGTGGCTTAGCAACATTTCATTTCCAATCCTCTGGGTCATGCAATTTTTGTCCACGTGCTTTTACACTCCTTGGCTTTATAACTAAATCCTCTAATATAGCCAATTCTGACATCTTAGGATTTGGGGGATTTCCTTAGTTTTTAAGATCGGTTTCCTGAAAGTTTTATTAACAGAAGATGTAAAAGTGACTTCTTTTCAACCATATCACGTTTTAGAAATAAATGTTACCAATGTATTTTTAAATGATTATGATTTGTTACCAAATTAAGGTAAGAAGATTATTTTGAAGTCATTTTTATCTACCAGCTGTTAAAATATTTTAGTTAAGTTTTGCTTTTTGCAGGGAAGCAGTATTTTTGTAGGATTTTTATTCTCTTCAGTATAATCAGCTATCCTAGAGGTACAAAGATTAATATCAATGCCGGATAACTCATGGAGTTTTCTGCCATTTATTATTCAAGAATATTAAATCACTACGTTTGTATCCAAGGGCATATATTTTAAAAGGCAGTATTTTTATACACATTATACGTATAATTTGGTTGGCCATAATTGACAACGAAGATGCACAATTTTAAGGGCAAATTTTATGTATTGCACTGGGATTCAGAGTTTGAAGCACGCGTTAAATAGGCATATTTTAGGACAAGGTAAACTACACAGAAATTGATTTTTTAGTATGTTTTAAAGATGCATTTCAGCTCAATCTGGAGTCGTTAAATTTTACTGTACTGAAACGTATTATTTTATGAGTGATGTGCTTAAACTTACACATATAAAACTAGAAATACACTTAAGCTTGTAAATAAGATCATGCAAACATAAGGAAAATAGATTATTTGATAGGACTGTTAATGTAGCAAGTTTATATTAACTGAAGACAGTGTTCTTTTTTATTCGTCATATTTTGTTTCAGATCCTGTGTCACCTATTGAAGGGAGTTTATAGGGTTCTTATTATAACTGGGAATTATAACATCCTTAGACCTTACTTAATTTGATTGCTCTGTGAACAACGGACTAATGTGATTGGAATGTCAAAGCTGCAATGTAAGCAAAGCTGACCTCAGCTTTGTGTCTCAGGTCAAAATCACTTTAATTAATGAGGTAAATAAACACATTTAAGAGTAATTTTTAAAAAGTATTTGTTTTTATTTTGAGACCAGTTTGATGGAATTTTTAATTTTGACAATTTAAAGGAAAAAGTAAAGGAAGATGAGAGAAGTTAAGTCATTTACCTAAGGAAACAGCATAAAGATTAGGATGGGTGATTAAAACCCATGAAACAGGACTTTCAGTTGAGTAATTTTCCACTGCACCATATTTACTTTACATTTAAAGTACGCACAGACATATACACACATACAAACACATACATCATACATATTAAAAAACTATAACGCAATCATGTGGTCCTATCTCCCTCATCAAGGAAAACTCACCCACACTATATAAACATACACACACAAACTATGTGTGTACACACACACTATCTTTTGTGTATACCCACACTGTCTTGATTTGGGGGAGGTATTTATCTAAATGTTGAATTGTTTTCTCCTGGTTAAATTGGATTCTCCCCTTACATAATATTCTATAACTATACAAGTATAATAATTACCATGTTCTCAGCACATCTTAAAGTCCTAAAAATATTTTGAGCACTTAAGAGGGTTTATACTGAATTTCATTTCATTTTGTAAGATCTCTCTGATTCAAATTTAATTTGTATTCTATTTATTCAATTTTTAAAAGCAAGTAACATGTGGAAACATAAGGAAGGGAGGGACTGGTTTCCCCAGAAGGAAGGTTGGAAGAGGAAGAGTAGGGAGAGGTTGATGAAGAAAAGCTTCACAGGAGTTGTATATTTTGAGCCAAACCTTCAAAGATGAATAGGAGATCATCAGATGGTCTGGAATCAGGAGAGTACCCATATACCAATATGGAATTAAAATGTCTTCTCAATTTCTGGAATTCTGAAGAACAAAGACGATTATTAAAAATGTAATAAACAAAATTTTGAAATCTTACCTCACCTCCAAAAGATTTCTTCCATATTGTAATACTAATGAAAAGAGTCATAGTTTTGTTTCCATCAACATGAAAATGTGTTCTAGCTAATTAAAATGTACAGTAAAAATTGGGTTTGTTAAGTTGCCTGGTCTAGGCCTAGAGCCTTAGGATCCTGCAAGAGTTAACATATTACACAAGCGTCAACACTTTCCTGTCAGGCTTCTAAAGATGAGGCTCATAAGTTTTTTTTTTAAATGAAATTCTCCATAAAAAGATGTTTAAAGATGTAAAATGACCATTCAGAACCTAGGTCACTAATTGAATTAGTTAAGTCTGAGAGCTTGGAGGATTGCTACTTTCAAAGTTTACACATTTGGGAATGATGAGTTCCAAATGGTATATTGAAAGAGACTGAATTAAAGTTTATGTAAATGTGTCATCTTAGTTTAATACTTTATATGGCAGTCACTGTACAGAATATTAACAGAATACAGTCAGTGCCCATTAAGAGGCTCTTCTGACATAATTAGCACAGTTATCATATAGTACAAGTTTCAGATGATATACTATTGACAATTCAAAATTGACAACTTTTTAAGCTGCCAGTGTTTCTCTGGTTCTTTTGGATATGTTTGTGTTTTTTCTTTTAATTTACTTACAATATTTACACACACACACGCCCATGCACACAGATAGATCTCCCAAGTTTGACCATGAGGGAGTGTAACTGATCTAATTTGCATCATCTTTATGCAAAATTGAACTAGATGAAGTAGAGTCCATTTATACAGTACAATCTTGAGGGAGAATTTTGACCTTCTGACTATTCGGCGTATATGCACCATAGTTTATGATATTTTGAAACTTTCAGAAAATGGAAGGTCTCTTTGAAAAACGACCCTGGTTTGGTAATAAACCCTTTGCAAATGAAAAAAATTCAAAGAAATGGTTGCTCTGTTTTATGAGACTTTACAAATTTTAGTTTTGGGGGTTTGTGATGAGTGACTTTGTAACAGAAAATTGTCACTTCGTTGCTAGTCATAAATAATAACAAAGATGAGATTTTTTAGTACATACTTGAAAAATATAGGACAGAATATACATCAACTATTATAGGAGGAACATCACTTTGTGAATAGAGAATGACAAGTCATAATTTTCTTAGTAGATAAAGAGAATTTTAAATTGGATAAAGTTAGGCTGGATTTAAGGGATAGAGTCTGTCTGTAATAACATGTAGAAGTACATTAAGTACAGAGTGAAGTGTGTTATGAGAGTAAGATGAGTAAGTAATAAGGAATATATTAATGGGCTCATTCTGAGGATGTAGAGGCCCATTATGAGCAACTTATTATATATCAGTTCATTAACAATGGTTTCGTGAGAGTTTTAAACGTGAAAAAACATTAGAAAGGAGTGTTTTTATGAAGACAGAAAAGCACATGCACAGAACCCAAGATATAATATGATATTGAAAATAATTCTTCAGTGTTTTTCTTGAGGGTTTTTGAGAAGGTAAATGAGTTACATTTGTGTGATACCTTCAGATGATGAATAAATACTCAGCCTCAGGTAGTACAAAGCATGCTAGACAATACCACTGGCGAAACACTGGGGAGAGTAGATAGCACTCAATTTATAAACATGTATGGATTTAAACCAGAGGAGTCAGTTAATTTACCGTACATCTTAGCAAAGGTATCTGAAAAATATTCAATAGCAGTGAAAATGTGAAAACTAGGGGGCAAACCACAAAAAGTGATGAAGCAATAGCTGCCAAATTGATAAGGAATAAAATAAATATGCAATTGGTACTTGGAAGCCAGGGTCTGAGTAGGAGCCAAGAAGGAGATCTTGTTCATTTTGCTAAAAGCAGTGAAAATGTCACTGAGACTAAGCATTGAATGTGGGCCATTGGCACTCAGTAAGAGGGCATGGGAGGCCTTTTGAAACTCTGCCTCTGCTTCCCCTTCACCCTCCCATCCTCATTGCTGGCATGAAGTGATGGGGACGCCTGTTGGCAGACTATTAGAGGGAAAACAACACTAGCAGCTGACAGTTAACTCCTGGAAGTCTTATAGGATGGTGTTGAATGTTACATGTTGGAGTATACATTGACTGCATGTTACACTGGGATAGAAAAAGTTTTAGTAAGGAAATCGTAGATATGGCTGAAGCAACAAACCTAAATGGAAGCAACAGAAAAAAAAATGTTAAAAGAAGATTAGGTAAGGAATAGCGCAGAGCTTAAATCATTTAAGAATTGGGTTTTGGCTCCACCTATTTCCAAAGGAATTAAGACGTCACAATGAGGAAAGGAGAGAAAAAAGAAAGTCCAGCACCTGAGAAGAGTGCACACTCACTGATGTTTTTCTTCCTTCCATTTCAGAAAGGAAGTGTAACATATTAGCCTACATGCCTATGCATAGATGGTTTTCGTAGGCAAAGCACTCCACTCACAACTGCCCTAGGAAAATTTGAAATTCCTTTAAAAAAATGTGTAAATCTAAAAAGGAGTATAATCTCTCTCCAAAGTATCCTTATGTAAAAGGGAAGTTCAAGCACCTTGTGCAACCTCTTTGCAAATTCATAAAATCAGACAAACAAAAAAATTGAATGACGGAAGACCTCTCTGGAATTTCATATCCTGTCGCCTGAAATGACCTGAATTATTAGAACTACAAACCAACTGGTGCCCAGGCCTCCCTTGAAATCTTCACAGACTGAGCAGCAAGCAGACGGTTACCATGGTGTTGACTCCACAAAGCCTTCATTGTGTAGAGATAACCAATTTACTTGGCAGAGCCTCCAGTCCAGAAGCTGATTTAATCCTAATTCATTGAAAAGGTGTTTTTTGATTATCCAAAAATAAGTCACAGTTTGAGATGAGCCCCAGTTTAATGTCTAAAGCATTTTATTTGTCAAATGGTTGCTTCACTAAACCAAACTCCTTGATAATTTGGATGGATACATTTTCCATCTCTGTTATCTATGGAGTTTAATACTACGTCTGGCATATAGTAAGTAATTAGTATATGTTTTGTGGCAGAAATGAAGGAAATATTTGACTGTTTTATTTATTTATTTTTTTGAGGAAGATTAGCCCTGAGCTAACTGCTGCCAATCCTCCTCTTTTTGCTGAGGAAGACTGGCCCTGAGCTCACATCCGTGCCCATCTTCCTCTACTTTATATGTGGGACGCCTACCACAGCATGGCTTGACAAGCGGCGCCATGTCCGCCCCTGGGATCTGAACCGGCAAACCCCGGGCTGCCGAAGCAGAATGTGTGCACTTAACCGCTGCACCACCAGGCCAGCCCCTATTTGACTGTTTTAAAAGGAAAAATATACAGTTTCAAATTTTTAAGAAAGACAAATGTCTAAATGTATTATAAGATTTTTTTTTTTGAGGAAGATTAGCCCTGAGCTAACTACTGCCAATCCTCCTCTTTTTGCTGAGGAAGACTGGCCCTGAGCTAACATCCATGCCCATCTTCCTCTACTTTATACATGGGACGCCTACCACAGCATGGCTTTTTGCCAAGCGGTGCCATGTCCGCACCAGGGATCCGAACTGACGAACCCCGGGCTGCCGAGAATCGGAATGTGCGAACTTAGCTGCACCACTGGGCCAGCCCCTATAAGATTTTTTTCTGAATGAAAATTTACTTTCAAATTGAATAAATAAACTTTGTTTCTATTTATTTATTTGCAATGCATTGGAGATGGTAGTTAAGGATGATTATAACGTATGCAAACAAGACTAATGTAAATTCCAGGCCTAGTAGAAGACTTTTTCCAACATAGGCCTTAGCAGGTCTCTCCCAGCTGTGATGTCAGCCTACTAGCTTGAGTCGAGTTTTGGTTTCATAGACCTGTAGGTGGAAGTAAGCAATCTTTCCTAGAGACAGTCTGAAATCAAAAGGGTGTGAGATCAAAGAGACCAAGTCTAAAGGGGAATTTGACACTGATGGGTGGATATTCACATGTCACCTTTATGAGTCAGAGAGTATTTGGTGTGTAATTGGGTCAGAGCGATTTAAAGGAAAAGGGACAAATTCAACCAAAGTGGCCAAAGTGGATTATACCAAGAAGCCAAGTTTTCAAAACAGAGATTTTCTAATGGATAGGTGGATAAGAGTCAATGAAGGATTTCACTTCGTTGGAGGAGGGACAAGAATTAAGTATGCCTCTGGCCTCCCTAAGAAACTTGAAGTGAGATTTGTTTCTAGAAGAAAGGCTTAAACAAAGGACAAAGTAGAGTATAGTCTTAAGAGGTCTGCCAAGGCCAGATCATACTGGACTGTATTGAAGTTTTGGTCTTTATCCTAAGGAAAATGGAAAGTCTGAGAGGTTTTATGAATGAGGGTAACATAATCAGATATGATTTTAGAAATTATCACTTTGCCAGTAGTACATGGAATGGATGGGAAGGTTCCAGAAAGGTTGTGCAGAGCCAGTTGAGAGGCCACTGAAGTAGTTTTGGTCACATTTAACGGCAAGATGAATGAGGATGCCAGCTGTGGAGACCATGAGAAACTGACAGATTCAGAAGAAATAGAATGTTTGATGTATTATACTTTGCAATAGATTAAATATGGGATGGAAGGGAGAGTAAGGTATCAAAGATGATAGATGGTGATGCTATTCACAGACCTGAGGAACACTGTAGGCAGACGGTTGTGTAGCTATAGAGCTCAGAAGAAATGCTTGAATTAGAGATATGTATATCAGTCATTGATATGTAGATTGAAATTGAGTATGGATAAGATTTCTAGTGAGAGAGAAAAAATATAGTGGGATAGAAGATTATTGACAATGAACTGGGCCTTGAGGAACTCCAATATGTAATGAGAGGGTGGAGGAGGATAAGCCTGCAAAGAAAATCTTACTAGTGATCAAAGAAGACAAACTAGAATAGAGTAGCATTATGGAAGCAAAAGAAGGAGAATTTCAAAAAACAAAAGAGAGTTTGGTCAACAGTGTTAAGAGTTATGTGTTAAGCAAGAAAGTGAAATTGCAAGCAAGAAGTGTCTCCATTAGCTTTAGTGACATGATTCTTTTATTAAGCAGTGTTTTTATTGAGAAACAACATTGAGTGGATTAAAGAGTGAATAGGAGGTGGGGAACTGACGGTAGACTAGATAACTGTGTCAAAACATTTGCCTTTGTAGAAGATAGAGAATGGCCCAAGTGGAATATGGGGGTCAAGAAAGAGTTGATTTAAAAGGCATAGGAGTCAATAAAATGTTTAAATTTCCATATGAAGAATTCACTTGAGAGGGAGGGAATGAATTTACAGTAGATAAATAACATAAAAGGGATAGACTCAGATGCTTGAGAAGAAATATGAGAATGCAGTACAAAAGCCAAGGAGAGGGATTGACTTTAGGTAAAAGAAGGGAAACTCACTTAAATGTAAGATAAGGGAATGAGAAGGGCACATGCAGGTAAGACTCAATATTTGGACATAGGAAGTGGAAGAAATTCTAGTCTGATAATGCACTTTTCTCTGTAAAGTAGAAAATGACATTGATAGCTGCAGAAAGAGGATGGGTCAGAGCTTTGGAAGAAGTTTAAAATAGTTCCTGTGGTGAGTCAGAGCTCAAGTGGAAAAAACTAATATGGCAGGATGCCAAGTTCATTTGAGGCTGTTGCTCATTGCCTTAGTTTGGGTTCTCTCAAGAGTAGAAATGGAGACAAAGATTTAGGTGCAGGTAATGTTTTTAGGAAGTGATCCCAGGAAACAAAGTGGGGAAGTGAGGTTAGGAAAAGAAGGCAGCCAATGAAGGATGATATATGAGCAGGTTATTGCTAGAGGCAACTGGGGCTCAATCCTTCTGGGAACCCTCTGAAGCACTGTGTGTAACAGGCCCCACGATGGTTGCACTGAAGGGCAAGGGAGTTGGGACATTTATCCAACAACTACCAGCTCTCCTGAGGTATTAACATCTCAGCACTCACTACTGGCCTGCCCCATGCACTGGTAAGTGAATGCCCGCAGGAGGAGAGACACGGGGTTTTTATATTGTACTGAAGGAAAAACAAAAATGCTTTTCTCAAGACGTTCTGATGGAAAACATGCACTGGGTTTGGCAGCTGGCTAAATGACCATAGTCAAACACTTGATTTAATGAGTTAACGTCAGTGAGAGAGAGGGAAAGAGATTTTTAAAAGCATGCCAAAGACTCTATTTTAAAATCAACATTTTGAATAAAGACATAGGAAAGCCAATAATTAAACTTATGGGAAAAAATGTAGGAAAAATAACAATTGCCATGTCTGATAAAATAAAAATCCATAAATATTTACAGTCCATATGCAAATGAAAGTATTGACATTCAGTGACCTGAGATTTGGAGTCAAAAATCTCTCAGTTCAGACCTGTTTCTTCAATTTCTAGTTGGGTAGCATTTATTTAGTAAATATTTATTACTATGAACCACGCCCTCTTTGAGGTGAAGGATATAATGGCAAACAGGATGAATTAAATTCCTTCCCTATGGTACTAACAGTCTGAGATCAATTAACTTAATTTCCCCAAGCCTCTATCTCCTTATATGAGCAGAGAGATAGATAATACCTTACCACAGGCTTTTGTAAGGACACAAAAAAGAGGATACATTTTTGAAAGTTTTGTGTTCTTTAAAGCTATTAGTTTAATTTTAAAGGAATAGCCTGCGACTAACATGAAAAATTTTAACAGGTTTATATGATTTAAAGCCCTGAAATTTGAGTTTAGGAAATCAGTTCCTAAGTTTGTGATACTGGAGAACTGGCTTAATGGTAGTTTATGTGAAATTTCCTAGAAGTTTTAGCTCCGGTTAACTTCAATGTGAGTTGAAAGTCTAATATGGAAGTCAAAACATTGATTGAACTCATAAGCTGTATCAGTGAAAGTATCATCAAACAAGAGAATAATTGTCTATTCTTTCTTGATTATACTAAACACTACTGATATGATCCTTTAGGAGCCAAAGTTTAAGGAAAGATACTGACAAGCCATGGAATATCCATTGAAGTAACTAGGAGTAGGGTAGGCTACCATAAGATATCTTCTAGCGGATCTAAAGAGCTGATTTCAACTATTTGAGGGTTGTATTAGAAAAAGAAGATATGGCATGGTGATTAAAGTATGTTACTTAGTGTCTTAAATTTAGTATTTGTACTTTTGTTCTGCTCTAAAAACTTCCTATGAAAATTGAGTCAGTCACTGATCTTTCTGGGAACTTTCATTTGTTTGTTTGCCTGTTTTGTTTAATAAACTATTGGATTAGATGATCTCTCAACTCCTTCTTCATAGATTCTTTACAAATGCTGATAAAATCTAAAGGTTTTTTCCCAAGAACAATGCACACACATTCAGAATTTTGCCTAAAATTTCAGATGATTCATAGGACATCCTCCACCCATGCAACGCATCCAGGAGGCCTCTAAAATACCTGTTTTAACTACACCTGAATCACCTGGTCAAGCTGAACAGCTAATTCTCATTAGCTCCCTAGGTCTCTGCAATAAAAGAATGTTTGAGAATAACAGGGTAGATGATTAGATAGCTATTGCAGCATAACAACCCATCCCCAAATTTAGTGGCTTAAAACAGCAGCTATTTATCATTTCTCACAATTCTGCAGTGTGGGCAGGGCTCTTTGGATAGTTCTGTGGCTCTAAGTGGTGTCAGCTGGAGCACTCATTTGGTTGTATTCAGCTGGTGTTTGAGATGGGTCACAAGGTCAAAGAAGAATTTATTCACGTGCCTGCTGCCTCATCCTCTTCCACGTGGTCTCTCCACCTGGCTAGATCAAGCTTCCTTAAAGGGTCACTGGAATTCTTATGTAACAGTTGCAATCTCAGAATTCTTATATAACAGTTGCAATCTCAGAATGTGTATTTTAAAAGGACAAGATTCAACGTGCAAGAAATTATCAAGCCCCTGCTTGCATTAAACTTAACATCCCGTTTGACATAGCAACGCACGTGGCCAAATCCAGAGTCAGTGTGGCTGGAGACTACACAAGGGCATGAATATCAGAGGTATGGTTCAATGGGAGCCACCAACAGGAGATTTTTGCTTGTTGTAAATACTTTCCAGAAAGAAAGAAGGTTATCTTGGGAGGTAGTAATTTTCAACCCGTGCAAACATTCGAGCAGAGGCTAAGTAATAGCTTATAGGAGATACGGTAGAGGTGATTGCTGCGTTGAGATGAATAAAATGACCTCCATGATCATAAGACTAGATCAAAGCTGCCTCCAAATTTTGAGCCTACCTGACTAGGGAGATAGTGGTGCTATTAAGGGTAATAGGGGCATCAGGTAAGAGTTGCAAATTAGGAGGAGAATGACAAATGTGGATAGATTGCTTTTTTCATATAGAAGAAAGAGATAATCAAGAAATAACGACCCTTATTCTTTCCTGTCTCAGGTTGGATGTCGATATAACTGAACTTCACAGTTGGATTACTCGTTCAGAAGCTGTGTTGCAGAGTCCTGAATTTGCAATCTATCGGAAGGAAGGCAACTTCTCAGACCTTAAAGAAAAAGTCAATGTAGGTTATACATTAATTTTTATATATTTTCCTAAGTTTTGCTGCTTGTAGACTGTTTTGTACTGTTTGTTTGAGTTGAAAAGATTAAGGCAATATGATATAATGCTTTTAAATATATCTTTAAAATATATTTTAGCTATCAAGCAGTATCAAAGTTTAGCCTAGAAAAATCTTTCTTGGTTCTGCAGTGACTGACCAGGAATGCTTTTCATAAACCTTCTTCAACTTTTATATTATTTAGCTGTAAATTGACAATTTTATAACATGAACTCATATTGGTTTCTTTTCATATATTGTTCTGTCACCTCAAGGCTGGGACTTAGAAAGCTTGCAGAGTAGAATAGAATAGATCCTTAGTAATACTGTACTTAGAACCCTGTATATACTCTTGCTATCATCAGAAAGTTATTCTTTATAGTCATTAATGCTTGTGATAAATTATAACAGGTTTGCATTTTACAGATATTTATGTATTATATTACCATAGCTAAGGATGTCCAGCCTTTTTCAATATTTATAAGACATGGTTCACTGTTTTTATTCCCTACTGAGGCATTATAGTTTTATCCTTCTCAATAGGGGTTTTTATTAATTTAATAAGAGCTGCTTCATCTTCAGTGACATTGTCAGGGCATTGATTTTTCAACCTCAACAATTATGAAACAACTGTTTTTGGTATATAATTGGCAATAGTTTGTGAGAGAATTTCTAACAGAGTACTTTGTAGAGAACAGGCTAAAGAAACAAACATAAATATTAGATAATTTTAGCATAGGAAGGTCACGTGTGTGGATTAACGCTGCTTTATCTTTTGAGCATTCAATTTCATTCAACTCAACAAAATCTGTTAGATTTTTACAAATACAACACTGCCTCGGATACAAACTAATACTTGCTGTGGGGCTGGAACTTTTGAAAAACAAAAAAAAGACCTAGGAGAAAAGGATCTATTTTTTAGGCTGCTTGAACAGGAGAGAGAATTTCATCAACATTTCTCACAGTTAACTATAAATTGGAAATTTATTTTAAATTTATCATTAGCTTTATACAATATTCTGTCATCAGCCTAATAATAGACTATTATAAATAGTTTCAAGAAATGGAAGAAACTATGATAATATTGGTAATGTTTTCATTTTAAAATTTAAACTGAAGAATAATATATAACAGTAAAAAATTGGCAAAATGTCTTATTTCAAAGTACAAGTATTTGAAGGTATATTCTTTATTATTTTTGAGGGAAATTCTGAGTAGAAAATTACTTGGAGAAGATGAACTCTAAATACACTTCGAAGTTCAAGTTCATCTGACATATTTGACCACTGAAAGTGTGGAACAACTTGGGCAGACATTTTATTAGCTAATTAAAGAAATTTTTTAGTCTATCTGAATAATCTACTTATCTGTATGTCATCCTATTTATGTATCTTAAAACAGCTTTGATCAAGCAGGAAAATTGAGTTCCAGCATTTCAGGAATATAAATTCAAAAATTTCCTGTTATCGTATGGTTACCTAGAAGCAATTTACATTTAATCAATAGTGTCAGCAGTGACAGACTGAAAGTACTTAAAAAAATGTGCAATATCGTATGAGTGCTTTTCTGATGCCTCGTGAGTCACCTTTATCAACTTCTACTCTCATTTTCTGAAATAACAACATCATTCTTAAGTGCCTACTAAAATAGGAAATGAAATGATTTACCTAGACATTTCCTTCAGCCTAAATATAATGTGTATGTATTTAAAAATCCTTGAGAGGAATACATAGTAATGATGATAGATATGCAGTTTAGGCATACATTAATTTTCTTACTTCTTTATCTGTCAGTTTATGTTGGTTATTTGGAACACGTGGGAGGCCTGTCTCATGAACTTGAGTGGTATTAATTCATTTGTAGGCATCCGTTAAAAATGGCTACATGTTACCCTTTTTTCTTTCACATGATTCCTTCCTTCATTACTTTCAAGTGCTTTCAGCCAATTAGTATATTCTAGGACCTTATCAGTTCAGTTTTATATACTGTTAAACCTGACATAATATTTCCTTCTCTATTAACCATGTGTTTTATACATACAATTAACATAATACACTTAAAAGTTGAATTCTAGGCAACAGTTCTACTGTAATTGTGGTTCCCGGACAACCAGTATTGGCATCATCTGTGAGCTTGTTAGAAATGTAGGATTTCAGACCTAATGAATCAGAATTTGCATTTAAACAAGACTCACAGGTGATTTGTTATGTATATAAAGGTTTGAAAATCAATACTCTAAGACACAATCTGGGACTTTATCAGACTCCTAGGTGTTCCTTCTTTCATTCTGTTGTCACCACAGTTAAGAATTTCAAGCTGAGTAACAGGTCTAGCCATTCAACTTCTGGAATTGAACACATGGTAATGTAAGTTAGTAATTAAAGCAACAAAACCACCTCGTCTGATCACAAGGTCATAGGATAAGATGTCTGAGAATCCGGGACCTGTACACTGTTCTCGTGAAAGCCTTCCTACCAGCTGCTAAGGTCAACAGGCCTTGGGCTCTTTCTGGGACCTATGCTTACTTATACCCATACCAAATCAACTTTTAACCAAGTTTTGTTGGCAATCTTCAAGCTAATTAATTCTACATTTCTCTTATCTCTATTATCTTTGTTTACCACCCAGAACATAGGTACCTCTATTCATCTATCCTTTTTTCTGTCTTCATCTTTATGCTCCTCTGCACTCTCTTTCCTCTGCCTCACTTTCTCTTCCTTGTGCCTTCCGACACTCTCTCACTCTGCACTCTTAAACGCTTCTTCCAAGGCAGACTCTTTGTCCTATATACTCATCCTATTTGTACATGGAAAGCACTTTTACCCTCAAGAACACCACTAAGACTGTGACTCTTTCACACCTGCACTCACTTAGAATTGCTAATTTCCTTACTTCTCAGGGCCAATTCCAAAGGCACTGCTCTCCATGTAAACATATCTCTTCTCTTGTGTTTCATGCCACGTGGCCATCTATCATTCACCATTTTGTTATTTTCTCATTGAAGACTTTGGCACGAGATTCACAGTCTTCTCTACCCAAGTTATGCCTTCATCCTTAATAACCTCAGCCCATGTAGGCTATCCTGCTATCTCCAAAAGCGTATATTTCCCTAATGTCCTTAATTCAGCTACCCACTTGCATAACTATACTGTAGATGTTTCATTGCCAGACATTACTCCATTTCTGAAATACCATGCTTGAACAGATTCCTCAGTATTTCTTCATAAACTTTCCATGCATCCCTAGTAAATTTTCTCCTCAGTTTCTCTCAGCAGTTATTTCAGGTTTTTATGGGTCTCCTAACCTTTTCCCCACCATTATGGTAGTTGATTTTTCCTCTTACTTTAATTAAAATAATATCTAC
Source organism: Equus caballus (assembly GCF_041296265.1). Lineage (NCBI taxonomy): Eukaryota > Metazoa > Chordata > Mammalia > Perissodactyla > Equidae > Equus > Equus caballus. The sequence continues at coordinate 26,495,329 of NC_091715.1, read as the reverse complement.
AAATGTATTTGTGCTCATAGTCTAATATCTACAAATGTATTTGTGCTCATAGTCTCTTTCCCTCTGCCTTGGTGGAGGAGACTATGCTTTAACTAGTTAAGGCTAATGTCTGTGTGTGTGTTCTCACTATCTTCACTGTCTATGTCCCAAGGAACCTGATTCCATTCAGCCACACAACTATATTTTCAATCTCTCCCTATTTTCTGGATCTTCAGCATTAGCCTTTAAACAGACTGTTTTTCCATCTTTGAGAAAACCTTTCTTTCCTATAAACACACACATGAATATTTTTGTGCCTTATTTTACTCAACTTCTCTGCAGGACTAGACCCTGTTAACCTCTTTATCCTTCATGAAATTCTTTCCTCCTTTGGCTTATGGGGTACCACTATCTACTAGTTACCTTTTTTACACTTTTGGTCATTTGTTCTGTCTCATTTTTCCTTTAATATTGATATATTCCACAGTTCTTCTGTCTCTCCATTATCCTCATTCCTTCCCATTCAAACAGCATCTATTTTCTAATGACCCCCAAATATGTGTCTTTAGCTCCAGTCTCTCTCTTAAAGCCTAGACCAATATATCTACAGTCATGCGCTGCATAATGATGTTTCAGTCAGCAATGGACCTCATATACAATGGTGGTCCCCTAAGATTAGTACCATATAGCCTAGGCATGTAGTAGGCTATACCATCTAGGTTTGTGTAAGTACACTCTGATGTTCACACAGTGACAAAATTGCTCATTATCTCCCCAGACTTACTTTATTCTGCCTCTTTCCTTTCCCTCTTCCAACAGCCTAATTCAGAAACCTAAAAGCTAACTGGGTCATCTAGATTTTTCTCTACCATTCTCAAGTCCAGCCTTTGACAAGTACAATTAATCTCATTCCTTCAACAGCCCTTGAAACTGTCCAATTCTCTCTATTCCCGTCACCACAACCCTGATTAAAGCTAATATCATGGCTTACTTCTGTTTAAGATAACAACCCCTAGCTGATCTTCCCTGCTACTAATGTTGTATTCCTTTAGAAGTTTTCACGTCACTTCTGCTAATGTGAACTTATTAAAACGTAAGTATTATCCAGTTAGGCCTCTGTTTATATTCATTCGAGAAAGAAAAAAATAGTCACTGATAGCCAGGAGCTGACTTCGCACTTCAGTTAGACGTTGGAGTTGCTACATGCTGTACTAGTGTTCTCAGCTAGCCTGTGATGTTCTCCTGTTGTTTATGAACAATAGCTCAGAATGCCAGCATCAGACAAGAACACGTCATGATCATGATGGATCAAGACAAAAACATGACCACTTTGTAATTGTGTCTCAATACAGATAAAAATAATATTGTCCAAGCCACCCAAAATGACCACACATCCCCCATATTCACTAATATGACAGATTATGCTTGTTTACTAATCATAGCTTTAGACCCTCTGTATTCTTCATGCCATCTAAATAAAAAATTTTAAGATACTCGATCATAGAATTACCCCCACTTCCTTAGGCCATCCAATTAAAGGACAGCCCTACTTCCTTGACCCGCCCCCCCCCATCACCTTACACTAGCCCAAATCCTATAAACTCTTTCTCACATCCTCTTAAAGACATACTCCCATAGTTCCCTATTGCATGCCATGATGCAACAATAAATCAACCTAACATTGTTAATCTACAGGTGTGTTCCTAGTGGTCTTTGGCTGGAAGGCATTGACAAAATCAGTGTTTCCATGTAGCCTTCATGAAGACTACCATGATCTAATTCCTGTTTACTTATCCAAACTGCCATTTTTACATTGACTAGATTGCTGGTTTCTAGAAATGAGGGACTGGAAGTTAATTTGTTTTGGTTTTGCTTAGTTCCATTTTGGTATCCCAGTGCCTATTATAGCACCTAGTACTTAACACAATTCATGTTTGACGATATGAATAAGTGATTTTCTCAGTTCTGCAGGCACATTTTAAGACATGCTCTGCTACCAATATAAAGGCTATAACAACTTCTGAATAAACATTTGAGTGAATAAATTACTTTTTCTGTCAAAGGGCAAAACTTCATTATAGAATGTTAAGTGAATAGAAAATTAATTGCTTCTAAAGTCAGAGTAGGACTCTGGGGGATCTGGAACTTACTGTCGTATTAATTAGAGAAGATGTCAGGAAAGGCGGAGGCTTTTAAGAGATGCCAATAAAGGAGGAGGATGAGAGGTCATAGAGTGCTTTTAATCAACTTATTAAAGAATTAGTAAACTTCCCTTTTCTGTATACTTTGTTTAAAAATTATTGTACTTGTTTTTTGCTTTATATTATCGTACAACTCAATTGCCTTTTATTTTGCTCTCAAAATTGTACATTATAGAATTCATAATTTCTGTATGATCTCTGAGATTTTTATGAGCCCCTAATTTAAAATCAAGAATACATTCCTTATGGAATGATTCACTGATACCTTTTTTTAGCTTCTCTATTCTTTACTTGAAATTATATGTGCTAGATACTTTAGAATCTGAGAAGTATTTTCTAAACATATGATCATATATTGAATATATATTGAGCATTTCATATTCTGTATGTTCAGAAAAATAATTTCAAAACTGTTCTATTATAAAATAGTTTTAAGATAAAAATAGTATGTGTATGTAGGCAAAGTGCAATAAAACAAGGTGTGCCTGTATGCATTTACACTTTCATAGAGCATTTTAACTGTGAGTGGGGTGCAAGAGGCCATAATACTGTATATGGAGGCTTATGCTACAATAGACCTCACTTTATTATGCATCTGCTATACACCAGTCACTATTCTAGGCACTGGTGTGAAGAAGGAAATATACACGGATACTTGACCTTATACAGTTCATATTCTTGTGAGGAAGATGGAAATTAAGCAGTTTGATATATAACACATATAGAATGTTAGTGATAAATGCCGAAGACAAAAGTAAAGAAGAAATGAGGGCTAGGAAGTGTGTGTGTGTGTGTGTGTATGTGTATGTATGTAAATAGAGTGGCAATAGAAGGCCTCACTGAGAAAGTGACATTTAAGTAAAGATCTAAAGGCAGTGAGGAATTGACAAATAACAGAGATAGGAGCATTTCTAGCAGAGGGAAGAGTAAATGCACAGCCCTGAGGCAGGAGCATGGCTAGAGTGTCAGAGAGCAACAAAAAGTGTAGCTGGAGCTGAATAATCCAGATGTGTAGTCACAGGAGAAGAGGTCAGAGGAGTTAAGGAGGTTAAGGTCGGGGGGGCCATGGCTGGAACTTGGGCTTTTACTGAGTGAGAAGGGAAGCTATTGGAGAGTGTGCTGACCTCTGTTGTGACTGGCTACCTCTGTCTGCTGTGTTGAGAATATATCATCAGGGAGCAAAGTTAGGTGTCAAAATACCATTTCGTAGGCTATTTTGAAACACCCAGACCCTGGAGAAATGATGGGATCTCTTGACTAGTGTGGTAGTAGTGAGCACGGTAATAACATCACTTTCTGGATGTGTTTTGAGGTTACAGCCAACAGAATTTTCTCATGGATTGAATATGGGGTTTGAAAGAAAGAGAAGAGTCAAGAAGGATTCTAAGTTTTTGGTCTGAACAAATGGAAGTATGGATCGGGCCCTAGGACATGCTAAATTTAGAGGTCAGGGAGATGAGGAGGAACCAGCAAAGGAGATTGAGTAAAGGCAGCCCTTGAGGTAGGAGGGAAACTTGGTGTGCTTGTAGTCCAGTAAGGCAAATAAATGTTTCCAAGAATATGTATCCTCTGAATCAAATTATGATAATAGTAAGCTGAGGACTGAGAATTGGCCATTGAATGTAGCAGCTTGGACGCTAATGGTGACATCAATAGCAGCAGTTTTGATGGAGCTGAGTTAGGGAATAGGTGTGAGGGCTAGTTTTTACTTCACAAGGTGGACCTGTGGAAGGCTGATGTTTCTCTTTCATGACACAATTTTTTTAAAGTATGCCCTCCCTTTTCCAGAGCTATATTTCTCTCCAGACTTTGTTTTTTCTGTGCATTGTACATATAGCTCTTTGAGAAAATAAGAGAAGCTAGAAGCATTAGAAACTAGTAATCCTACCTATTTCAAAGCAGAGGTTCATATATTTCATTTGAGAACAAATGCATGTGTGGCCAGATCCAGGAGCAAAAAGGAGTTTCAGTGATGTTTATATTGAGTGAACTTCTTTACCACTTTGTATGTGTGGTTATTTGGACACTTCCCACGTTTCTGGGAGCAAGGTGCTCTAACTCTTGTCACAAAAATTTTTCCTAAACTTGTTTTTAAGATTATTGAGATCACCTTGCGTTAGAATGACCACATGTGCTAGTCTGTCTGGGGTGTTCTCAGTTTATGTCATTCCATTTATAAGCTTAATTATGTCTAGCTTCCCATTTTACTATAAAAAGTATCCCAATTTGGGCAATAAATTATATGAAGAGCCTCCTTGAATCTCCTCAGAATCTCTAGAGGGTAGGTATCTTTATTGTTATTTTACATAGAAAATATTGAGGCTCAGAAAGGTTGAAACATTTCTCAAGTGTCAAACAGCTGGTAAGCAGTGGAGACAGAATTCAAACCAACCGAGAACAGAATGACTCCAAAGCTTTTCCTTATGCCTCCTTTACTGTCTCTTTGCTACCCTAAATTTTCTCATTTTTAATCAACCATCTATAGCTGTGTCTGAATGAAATGTTTTCTGGACTCTTCACTCTCTTGTTCACACTCCTCAAGGTATATTTGTGTCAATATTTCTCTTTATTTTCCAATATTTCTCTTTAAAGTTATGTTACTTAACAGAACCCATATATATCTAAACATTGACAAATATGTGGAGGCCATTAACTGCTTCCGTCTTGGGTCTATTCTCTATTTATGCACCAGTTACTCAGTTTGCCTATAATATACATCTGACAATGAGCTACCGTAATTGAGCTGTACACAGAGTTGCCAATCAGCCTATAGACTGGCAGTGTCCATTCTAAGTGACCAGGCATTCCTTCTATCATCTTGGTGCCCATGCTGCATTAATAGTTAAATATTTTGCATATCATCCTTAACTATATCCAAACTATCAGGTCACCTTTGCTGTGGGTTGTAGTCAGATATGTTCAAATCTGATTAATTTCCGTTGAAATACCCCTAGAAGCAGCAAAGTATGCTTGATAGAGAGCTGAATTTATAAATAGATGATCAGTGTTGTAATGTCGCATCTAAAACATTCTACTTCTATTATCTTGGATATATGACTTATTGATGCTTAGTTTTCTCTTGTATAAAATACGATAAAATAATACTGACTCCTATCTCACAGAATTATTATGACATATATATGAAGCAATGTACATAAACTGTAGTTTGATAGACAGCATAAGAACTACATTTTTATCATGGTTATACCACTGTTTTATTCACAAACATCTCTGTGCCTCACTTTCTCCCTCTGTCAAATTGGCAGAGTAATAGTACCTACTTCATAGATTCTTGTTTTGTAGTGGTTGTTGTTATTATTTATGTTAGAATTACTGGAATAATGTGGTTAACTAAACAAGATACTTAAGTTTAAATATTATCCCTAAGATATTCAATCATAAGTTTGTCTCTCTGTTGGTAATTGATCTGTTAGATGCTTAGAATAAAGAGATTATGATCGTGACATTTAGAAGACCATTGATAATTTCTTTTCATCATTTATGAAGACACCATGATGTTCTGATTTCTTTATATAATACCATTTAAGAAAATAGCAAAAACTTAATGTAGATAAAATAGAAACTATTCTGATAGAAAAGGATAAATCTAAAACTCAAAGAACAGCAATTATTGTCATTGTTCTTATTGTCATTTTGTTGTACCATAAGTATTTTTTTCTGTCTCTTTTATTTATTTTTTTTTGATGATGTAATTCAAATTTTGGGCACCCCAAATCCTGCTGTAGCTCCTGATAGTTGTGAATATTATATATTTACTTAGAATGTGTTTATTATTATTTCTCTTTTGAAGTGCTCGGAGTCCTTTATAAATAGCGTTTACCTTTTAATAGATAACAACTTTAAAGTATTAGAAAACATGTATGCCAATAAGCTGCTAAGGACAAAGAATTTAGAAGACAAGATATGAGTTGAGAAAATATGAGTTTGAGAGCTTTGTGTAGGTTCTTACCTTTAGAAAGATACTGTGGCTACTTTATTTTCATGGACTTTTCAGTTCAAGTAACAAGCTAGAAGCTTCCATGGTTGTCCACATGCTTTAGTAAACAATTCAATAATGTCTTTGTGAAACTGACTTTCAGGATAACCCAGAAGTTTCACCTGCTAATTGGTATGGGATCCTGGGAATATAAATCCCCGCACACCACAATCTGTGTGCTATGAAACTTTCAAGTAGAATCCAAGATATTAAAATGTATCTATTACCTTTGGAGTTTCCCCACTGATGAAATGAACTCGAGTTTTCATTTGCTGCCCTTGACAGCATAATGTAAAATGTATATTTTCCAGCTAAACTATAAGTACTTTAAAAAAGACTTATTTTATGCTGTTTTATTTCCGTCTTCATTTATTCTGCTAAATTTTAAATAGGATTTTATGTGTTATAACTTTTCATTATGGGATATATTCTATTGTCTCTAGGCTCTTTTAGCATTTTGCACTCTTGACCTTGAATCCATTAATCCTGGTTCGTGAAACTCTTTTTCTTTTTTTTGCTTTTTAAAGATTGGCACCTGAGCTAACAACGGTTGTCAATCTTTTCTTTTTTTCTTTTCTTTTTTTTTTAATTTCTTTTTCTCCCCAAATCCCCCCAGTACATAGTTGTATATTTTAGTTGTGGGTCCTTCTAGTTGTGACATGTGGGGTGCTACCTCAACATGGCCTGATGAGCGGTGCCATGTCTGCGCCCGGGATCCGAACCTGCAAACCCCAGGCTGCCGAAGCGGAGCACGCGAACTTAACCACTGGGCCACGGGGCCGGTCCCTGAAACTCTTTTTTAAGTAAATTTGAAAAAGACCTCTAATCAATTGTGTCCATTCTTTAAATTGGAGAATCTTTTCAAATATTTAAAAATATATGGGTTATTTTGTGAGCATTCCTATTGTTTGGTGTGCTTAGGAAATAATCTAGCCTGGATGATTACTTATTTCTCTGAAAATATTTCTGATGTTGCCATATTATCTATAACTATATATATGTCTACATATCTATATCTATCTGTCTTTTACTATTTGAGTTCCAAGGAAAGACACTAGTTCTGTACTGTACAATTAGAATTGACATTTGACACATGTAGCTATTTAAATTTAAATAAATTAAGTTAAAAACTAATTTCCTCAGTCATGCTTGCTACATTTCAAGTGCTCAATACCCACATGTGGCTAGTGGCTACTGGATTGTACACTGCAGATATAGAGTATTTCCATCCTTGCAGGAAGTTTTACTGAACAATGTTCTGCAAAGTGTGCATGCATCTATTACATGCCTCTGACCTGTACTCCAATATTACACCTTGGAATACTTGTTTAAATGCCTATAGATCTAAATAAAGTTTTGAACAATAATCGGATGTAGAATAACCTCCTGCACAGACTCAAGTGAAATATTTGTATAATGCTATTAGTGAGTCCTAGAAGTATTGCTTTTGCTATATGTTAAATGCATTACAGCTTGCTTTTTCGGTGCATAGTTGTTTTAGCACATATACTTATAGCCACCTCTTTTTAATGACTATAGTAATATAGTTCTACTGCATCATGTTTAAAATTTATGTTTCTGTAGAGACATTCTTAGCTAAACTCAACAGTATCAAATGCTAGTTTTTGTTGATTTAAGTAATTGTGTTTTGTTGTTCAAAACTTAACCCTGGTTAGGAGAAATGAACAAAGGAATTTAGAAAGCTTTTTGAAACTGAATCTGTTTTTCTTTGCATTGGGAGTACTTTGATGATTTTAGAGAGAAAAATTAACCCACAATTTTCTATTGAGATACATATTTTTTTCTAAATTATTCGTGCTAGTATGTTTTTCCCATTGTATGTACTTACTGAATTTTCTATTTGATTTTTAATACAGAATATGTACTTATGTTATTAGGAATAATTTCAGAGGTGTATATTTAAAAGGTAAATTATATTTTAATTATCTGGCGCTTTATCCTTTTGTTGTCTGTCATGATTTTCCTTTGTTGGTTCTTTTTCGTTTTTGGCAGTCTTCCATTACAATGCATCAGAGACTATTATGTAAAGAAAGGTTAAGAGAAGAACTCTTATTAAAAAATAGTAGCAATTTGATATGAAAATGACTTGTGCTTTCATTATCATTTTGATGCTTCTGGTGCCAAGAAACTTGAGAAAAAATCTTTAGATTCACATAAGCTGACAGAGTGAAATATCTTAAGGCTTGAAAGGGCAAGTAGAAGTTATAATTACTGTGTAGCTTCACTGTCCTTGTATTGAAATACTCACCTTTGCTATCATGCTGCAGGCCATCGAGCGAGAAAAAGCCGAGAAGTTCAGAAAACTGCAAGATGCCAGCAGATCAGCTCAGGCCCTGGTGGAACAGATGGTGAATGGTAATTACACGGAGTTGATTTAGATAATCTTCTTAGGGATTTGATAAACACATAGGTTCATATTTATCAGCTGAATTATATCAGACAAGCACTTCCTGAATGCAAATTTAAATTAAAGTGAGTTTGAGAGCTTTTTATTATTCTTTCTTAATGCTAAGCAAATTATTAGAGGAAGTTCAACTTTGAGTCCAATGGAAGAAAATGGGACGTGGTAGAATATTTTATCAATCTAGGGCAGAGAAATCAAATTTAATGCAAATCCTGCTAGCATTTGTCCAAATAATTTAAGAAAACAAGGTTTGCAGAAATAATTGGAAATGTAAGCAATCATTTAATATATGTAAAGTGATTATAATCTGACTTTAAATAATTCTTGCAATACATTTTTCCAAACAGACTAAAATTATGTGGAAGATTTCATCAGCGTACCTATTTGCTAATAATACATTTGACATTTTCTATGTTGCTTTTCTCACTTATTATTAAAATGTCTCCTAAGGGGAACTTTTATTTATTTATTTATTTATTATTTATTTATTTTTGAGTAAGATCAGCCCTGAGCTAACTACTGCCAATCTTCCTCTTTTTGCTGAGGAAGACTGGCCCTGAGCTAACATCTGTGCCCATCTTCCTCTACTTTATACATGGGACACCTACCACAGCATGGCGTGCCAAATGGTGCCATGTCCGCACCCGGGATCCAAACCAGCGAACCCCGGGCCGCCGAGAAGCGGAACGTGCGAACTTAACAGCTGCGCCACCGGGCCAGCCCCAAACTTTTATTTTTTAACTTTAACTTTTTTTGAGTGAGGTAAAAGTAAAAAACTAGCAAAACTTTTTTTCTTTTTAAAGAATGAATTAAAGTGAATTTTTGGTAACACTTAGTGCTTCAAATCTGAGCAAAATATGTTATTGACATCAATTGTGAACAAACTTCTTTCAAATTGTCATTGTCATACTACTATGGTCATTTCCAGATATAAGTAATTTATGAAAAGCAGGGATAATGCTATTTCTAAACAAGATTTCTTTTTTCATTTTTCAAAGGATAGGTTTACAAGGATATTATAACCAAATATAGGAAATGTTTTTGTTGTACATGTCAGCTTTTTACAGAACCCGCCTGCATTCTGGAGCATAAATTCGATGTATGAATTTTTTTTTGCATTAATTGCCGTGATGGCATTAAAAAGTTCAGTGATCTTTCTAGGAAATCAATTCAGTTCCTTCTGCTAATGAGCCCCAAGACTGTATTTGGTTAAAAATAAAAACAAGCAAATATGACAGCTGAGGATTGGGTTTACAAGTTGATGAATACATAGACAATGCAAAATACTAAAAGGTGGTTGTTTAGATGTGTGTTGCTAGGTGGATTAACTGATGAGTTTGATAATGACATATTCATGTTACATAAAATTATATGATCTAAAAAATATTCTTGTAGCTGTTATATAATTTCCCCTACAAGCTACATCATCACTTTTTCATTTTTATAAGCTGATATGAAATCCATACTTTTAAATGGTCTCATTTGACAAATATCAAGCATACCTTACCTCAGATCATCTGGTAGTAGCATACACTGAATTATTCAAAGAGCAGTTAAACTTTAGAAATGAAGGGAAGGTGTTTGTTTTTGGTAATTGAAACTACACACAGGATTAAAATGATCATGTGATTAGTGATAATAGGATTTTCTAGATTATTGCCCTTTTAGCTCTAACTTTTGGAGGCATAGAGAAAAATCAGGACATAGATTAGATCTTTAATAAATATTAATTGATTAAATTCTGTTTAGCATAGCAAAAATAAGGCAGTAGTTGAGATAATGGCATTGGTAATTTTGGTCAGAAAATAATACTTCTGAGGCAAAATGCTGAACTGTGTAGAAAGCAAAGACCAGTAAGGGTTAGGAGTATGATTTGAGACATTCCTCTTTGATTGACTGTATTGATTAAATGTTAAGCTGTCATTTGCTATGCCAATGAAGATATGGTCTAACTGATACAAGATTAGGCTCAAATTTGAGCTATAACTAGAACATAGCTCTCCTCCATTCAATCAAATAATTTACATAATTATTAAAAAGTAGACTCAAAGATTCTAATTTCTTTTCCTTTTTTTGTCTTTCACAGAAGAAATTGCATAATATTTATCTTACGTGATTGTGCAAATTGTGAGTTAAGTCAGATACACAGTAAGTGCCTGGAGGACCTTTCCAGGTGTATGTCAGGGGGACCCCTAACCCTAATTCATGGTAGCTCCGCTAGCATAGAGCCCAAAACCAGAGTTTATTGGTGTAGCTCAGGAAGCTGAAAGACAAATCAAGGTTTCTCTAAATCAGGTTTCTCAACAGTTATCCCAGTAAAGCTCTTAAATTTACAAGCCCAGAATTTCCTTTCTCAAGTTTGGGCTATGCAGTTATAATAAAACTCATAACCGTATAAAACACATGCACTCTTGTCCTTTTATTTATAGAAAGGAAAGTGAGAGCTGAATCAGGGTACATCATTTAGGGCCTCATGTGAAGTCTATTTCTTTTACCCACATATCTTTACCACATATCAAAAATTAAGATAAAGGTAAATCATTCTTGTATAATGTTATAGTATTATGCAACTAATACAAATATATGTAAATTTTATTTATGTTTTACTGTGGTGACATTTAATATATTCACAATGTAAAATAAGTATGAAGAATAACATAAGTATAGCTGTTATATTTTAAAGAGAGCATTTTATAAACTATATATATATTATCCATACATAGAAAACTGAATTTTCTACTTAAAATAATTTTCCATAAGATTAGGGTACTTTTAAAAATATCTAGAATGATTTTGGAACTTGTCTTTTAAATTTTCCTTCAGAATGAAACTCTAAGACATGCAAAATAATTCCTTAATGCAGTACTTATATTTTATATCAGTTTTGACCCAAAGTGGTACATCAGACATATTTCCAAATCACTTTTGGCCATTTCTAAATATCTACTGAAAGAGTGAATTTTTAGCACCGCTGAAGAAATGCAGAAAATAAAATCTGTTAGTCCTGATGGTAACTTCTAGAAGGAATTTAAGAAAGGTGCTGACAAACAGTGTGGGATGGGGTCTTAAGAGTTAAAAGTGCGGAGATTACCAATGTAGAAGGGACCTTCATTTGATGTTGCAAACTTTTGTTAAAAATCAATTGTATGTTCTGAGAACACTATTTCTTTTAACTCGTGTTCAGTTTTGCAGGGTCACATAGAAGTTATAATCAATTGAAGATAATTTTCATTTTGGCTATACATTTTCAAATGTAAAGAGTTGTATGCAGAATATTGAAATACAGTTAATATTGACTATATTGTGAATTTCACAGTAATGATTCATATTTGAAGAATATGCAGATTCAGCAAGAGATTCTTATTAATTTATTTGGGACATTTTTCTAAACAAAAGGGTAGTTACATAAATTATTTGCATATTTTAAAGCTATACATGAACATTTTCCTTATGGATGTCCCAGTTCTTTTGGAAAAGTGCAAGCGATCTTCATGGTCATAATAGACTAAAAAGAGAGGCTACAGTGCTTCTGACAGAGAGTGCTAATGAAGAAATCGTGTTTCTGGGGTTTTGACATGAAATTTGGGTATAAATTTTAACTGATTTCTCTATTTGTAACTAATTTTTTTGAACTAACATTAAATTAATTTGCTATTCGTACGTCAACCTCAAATCACTGGAAAAGTATGGACAGCAGTAGTTTGATAGAATGTTGGGTTGTGCAGAGAACCTCTTCTTCTTGCAGAAATTTTTCACAGATATAATCTTTATGACGCTTACTCTCAATATATATATAATATTATCATAGTCTTCGTCTTAAGAAATTGTTAACTTTCTAGAACTTTAATGAGAGTAAGTGGGAGACTAGATTGGGTGTACCCAGTGATCTAATTGTGTTTCCTATAGCTGGGTTCTACTGAATATGAGAATTTTCAAATTTTTACTTTAATTTTTTAAAGAGGATACGATATAGCCTTCTTTGAGGTTTATTTTTATATTTCTTTAAGCACAAAATGGTATAAAATAATTAAAATTTTAGCAACTAAATATGGTAAAGAATCTTGCTACTACATACATACTATTGCTTATTAATGAATCCTGATTTTCCAAGATTTTATGTTGAACAGTTTTTTTAACTGATCTACTTAGTACAAAGCAAAACCTTTTCATTGTATGTGTGAGAATATGGGATCTCAGGTCAATCTAGAACATTTTTATACCTAAACACAAGCATACTTCGTTTTTATCTATTTGGGATTAGACTTCGTTCTTAGTCCTTTTTGTAAAATAGTGTTCTTGCATCGATATTTGTTTCCTGATCACTCAGATATAACAAAAAATATCTTGTTTAGATGAATTGTTTTCCTTTATTAATATTGAAATTACCAAAAAAATAGTTATATTAAAACATTCGTTTGCAAACATCTATAAACATAGCTCAATTTCCCCTTCTTTAAGCCGTAAAATAGTTTTGCCACAATTTCCAGAGGAGATCATATAATGTAATTATCGAATAGGGTTAGCGATATTTTCTACATCAAATTGTACTTCCCTTTCAGTTTCTAATTGTAGTTTTCTGTGTGTTAATTAAGAGCCCGAAGACAGTCATTAAGGAAATGTTTAAATAAAAGTAGTAATTATTAGTATATTAGACTAAAGGAACGTCTCAAAACCATCATCCCCTGAGTGTTAGATTATAGTGTTTAAGGTGATACCTAATAGTAAGTCTGCTAAGGATCGTAATTAAATAGCACAGACTGATAACACAGACGAGGGCTCCTCTTATCTATATTAACAACTATGGAACTGTATTTTTAGTATTTTGGCTTATAGCTTGTTAAGTACTTCCACATGAATGATATCAATTGAATTTGGGCAACAAAATATTGTCAGATGGGCAGGGGCAGGGATTATAGTCGCTTTGGCTCATCTCAAAGCCAAACTTCTCATGATCCTCTTTTCATGACATTGTGAAGGATTTTCTGTGGCAAAAATTCTTCTAATTATGTATTTTAATGGGAAGAGATTTTGCAACTGGTCTGTATACCAATGGGGTGTAGAAATCGTACTATTTGCAGTAGTCCAGTCCCTCCATTATGAATGAGTAGCTTTCTACAGTTGCACCCATTTCCTCTTTCTGTTACTCTTTCCTAAGTTCTGGGCAATTTGATTTATGTCTCCTGTTTCTCCACATGACACTTGGGATTATTGTCTACACACAGTTCACACTCAATAAATGTTGTTAATTGACAGACACGTTTTTGTTTAGCTCTGATCTCCAAAGGAAGAGACTATGCTTGTGTGTATGTGTAAAGGGAGATTATAGTGGTCACTGTTGTTGCGGAAAATTAGTCACAAGAACAAATATGAGTGGGAGTCTGACTTTTTTCTCTTTTAATTCAATAATGTTTAGAAATAGATTCACTAACATAGTTCTTTTTTCGTTTTTTCTATGTGTTATATTCACTAGGGGTGTGAATTTTGCATAAATACATTAATTTTTAAAAGCTATTATTTTAAAAAGACATGGCATAGCATTTGTATAAAAGTTAATGTGATCAAAGAAACCCACAGTTTCTACAGAGTCTACAATACTCAGACCTTATTTTCATGGACTCTGAGTAAATTTCTCTTACATTTTAGGCTGTTATGTTGAATGGTAAATGGACTTATAATGACCCTCACTTAATGTGCAGCAAAAATAGGAGACTATTTCTTAGCAAGTTTATTTTAAATTTTCATTCCAAATATTCTTCTAATTCAAGGGCTCTAAAAACACAGGTTTTGCATTTATTCTACTCTGGCTTCACAGCTAATGATGAATATACTTGATGAGGAATACTTCACTTTAAGTGGCAGTTCTGAAGTACTTGCATGGAAGGTGGTGCACAATTAAAATTATTCTAACAGTCTGTTATACACTGTACACAAGTAATAAAATTAATGGATGCACTTCAAGTAATGATCCATTTCCTCTGGGTGCAATATATTTATTCATAGACTATTTCAGGGGTTGTTTAGAATATGAGATGTGAATGGATTATGATCCGTTATCCCTGAGATTCTAATGTGCTACTACAAAATGGTCTCTGTAAGTATTGCTCATAATGCCTGGTGAGTTAGTGTTTATATTCTTAAGTAGCTAACAAAAAATTAGAAAAGCAGATGCTCAAATGATTGATACTTAAAACTTTGCAGATATTTACACTTACAAACTATTATAAAAGTTACAGTTTTCAGTTAAGGAACGTAATTCTATGAAATACACATGAAACAATCATATATAATAGTAAAATTATTCATATGTGAGTATTCGCTTGGGAAATGCTTAGTGCCCTTATTTATCCTACAAAAGTTTTAAGGACTTGCTCATAGTATCATGAGTAATACTGAGTAATAGATGGCCAATTCATTCATGAAGGTGAAGTAATGGTATTTCTAATTTTGATTTAAGAGATATACATTAAGTAATGTGACATGTGACAATGCTTTCAATCCCTCCCCCAAGTATTTTAAAGCAAACTTGAAGCAAGTGAGATGGTGCATGTGTTTGTTTAGAATTTTGCATCTGTGGGTGTTGCTCCCCTAGTGTTCATATTCGTATGAAGTAAGTTATTGATTTGGTGTTGGGTGAGTTCACAAGTACAGTGTATTTATTCCGTACTTACTCAAAGCTGAGAACTCTATCTGATACTGTCAGTGGAGACATTTTTCTTAGAGGAGTTTATAGTGTAGAAGGATAGGTTATACTCTAGTTGAGCAGGAAGCATACTCACACATGAATTAATACAATATTTACATATAAATCCTTCACAATAAGATGTCTAATTCTCTGTGGTCAACGTTAAATCTTTTCCAGTGACATCTAGAAATTTCTGTTTTTACTTTTCTGTTTGTTTTGGGTTTTTTTGAGGAAGATTAGCCCTGAGCTAACATCTGCTGCCGATCCTCCTCTTTTTTTTGCTGAGGAAGACTGGCCCTGAGCTAACATCCGTGCCCATCTTCCTCTACTTTTTATATGTGGGACACCTACCACAGCATGGCATGCCAAGCTGTGCCATGTCTGCACCTGGGATCTGAACCAGCAAACCCCAGGCTGCCCAAGCAGAATGTGTGCACTTAACTGCTGTGCCACTGGGCTGGCCCCTGTTTTTACTTTTTGACTTGGTTATCCTTTATAACTTTAATTTCAAATGATTATAGATGTATGACCAAATATTCCAAGATTCCCTGATAAACTCTTATGAATTCATCACTGGTTGATATAATTAAAAAATTTATACACATACTTTCTATATCCCATACTAGTGTCATATTATATAAAATTAGCAGTAACTTTAAAAATATCAATTTTTCATAAATGACCCCTTTCAGTCATTAAGAAGACTCCCCCCCCCCCCAACTTCAACATTTGAAACATCTGGTCTCTTTTCTTGTTTCCTACTTGTTTTTCTTCATTTCTTTATGTTAACATTGACTAATATTTATTAGTTGTCTGCTATATGTCAGACTTTGTGTAACTACTTCGCACATGTTAACTCAGAATGCTCATATATATTCTATGAGGTCAATTCTATGTTATCTTCATTTCGTGAATAATAAAAATGAGACCCAATGAGATTAAATAACTGAACCCAGTTCACCCATCTAATAAAGGGGTGGAGGGTCAAATTTGAACTCAAGTCTGCCTAATACCAGAGCTCTTAACTGTGGATTTCTATACCCTTCTGCCCGCCTTCACCAGATATCCTAATATGGAGATCCTTCTTTTACCTATTATTGTGTTTTAATTGCCTTTACTCAGTTATAAAAATCAATATGCTAATAAGTAGAGAGTGTTGTAGATTTCATAGTGGATTTGTACAGAATTCACTTTCTCATTCATTTTAATTCCTTTTACAGTATTGTTTAGCTTCTGGACATTTTTTTGGCATAGTATATTGAGCTGACAGTTTTGGGCAATGATCAGCAAGGATTTATTAAATTCTACCCTAGGAATTTAGTAGATACCACAGAACCTATTGGTACTTCATTATAGTTTGATTTACATTTTGGTGATTAAATTAATATATATTATTCACATTGAAAATTAACGTACAATTTTGTTTTTCCAACTGCTAGGAGGTCTTTGTATGGTTGACCTCTCTCAGAGACAGATATTTTTCTCTGTATTCTCTTATCATTTAGACAAATGTTAAATAAGACTCAATCCAACATCACTCCATCAGTACCTTTAATTTACTTTAGCATGTCTTACTTTCTATCTTGGACTTGGGCTACCATGGACTTCATTCTTCTAAGTGTTTATTCGAGTTTAACGTAACATTTTCTGAAAATATTTCCCTAAGCATCTGATCATTTAGATCCATGACATGTTTTTGAATTAGTAACATTTAAAATTTCTTACCTATGTATTTTTAAATTATTTCCAGCAACAATGTTAGCATTTTATTGAAATATTTTTTCTCAGACTGAGTGCCTATGTGACCTCAGTTTGGGATTCTTCTCTTACACTTTGTAACAAACGTGATCATTTTACAACTACAGTTACTTAGTGGCGTCCCCCAAAACATATTTTGGTACAATTCTTGGTCACTGCTCAAAACCAAATTATCACAAACAGTGTATCACACAACACATGTAAATGTCAATAAGACCAATTGCTTCCTTAACTAGTAGGAGGGTATTAAATGAATATTTATCTCCTGCAAACCACAGGCTGCCTTTTATAGCTGTACATACGGAGACACGCATATATATATTATCATTTTACACTTTATTTTTTTCAATTATTTTTCTTTAAAAATATACCAGCTAAAGAAGGTGGAAAAGATTGTTGACAATAATATTGCCAAAGTTTGTTTTCTCCAGTGTCATCCTGAGTAGTGTCAAATTGTGAAGTTAGTGAAGTTAGAATTGTGTTTCAAATGAATTGAGAGATGTGGTTTGGCAGCACAGCATAATTACAACAAGACAAAAAGAATATCTGAGCAGAGGAAAGTAAAAGAGGATAAAATAATATAGTTATTGAATTCAAATCCATACTTTTTTAGTTGTTAAAAAGAGTGAAGTGGCAGGCATATACAAGTTAGCAAAACCACAGGCCTTATGTTTGCTAGAGATGGTCTTCGGATTTTTAATAACTTAGTTGCCCATTAACTAAATCATACTACCAGAAAGTTGAGTAAAATGAACATTCGTAAAACCAGCTTCTCCTAGACAACTTGGTCTTCACTAAATCACTTTATCCCTTAGATATTTTAATCTAGAGGAAGAATCTTAGAGTGAGCTTATGATCCACTTTGAGTTCCCTGTGGATATATGTAGGAATAGGAACATTCAAATATTTAGTATTTCAACAATAAAAGAAAGTTATCAGTGCTGTCATAGCTGTGCTTTAGAATGCATATCATATTTAATATCTTTATATAATGTAAGGAACTTAATATATAAACTATGTGTGCGTTTGTGTGTGTATGTGTAAGAACATCTAAATTTTGTGAACTAACTTTAGAGAGTGAATATTTTAACACATAGTATCGCATGATGTTGCTACACTTTCATACTATGTATAGGATAATATATAGTTGGATTGGCATTAGTCGTATATCTCACATTATGATAAAATTTAGATAATATACAATATATTAAAAGACATACCATATTCTCTAAAATGTAGTAGGTTCTCCAGAAGGCTAAAGATAACGATGTATATTTGTTTCCATTTTCCATTGATAGATTTTTTTTCTGCTTTAGTACTGCAAGAGGTGATTTTAAAACTTTCACATCAACTTCCACATTTATAAATGCTATGTAAATATTATGAAAACCTTTTTTAGTATTAGATTATTTTTCCTGGTGCTTGTTTCACTTTGCTGGACCCATTAGCAGTTTGCTTATTTCTGGATTTCTATAGCAGAAACAGAATTATTGATTTTTGATAAATACTCACTTTTTTCTTTTCTTTTTTTTTGATTGGCACCTGAGCTAATAACTGTTGTTAATCTTTTTTTTTCTGCTTTTTCTCCCCAAATGCCCCCAGTATTTAGTTGTGTATTTTTTTAATTGTGGTCCTTCTAGTTGTGGCACATGGGCCGCCACCTCAATGTGGCCTGATGAGCGGTGCCGCCTCCGCGTCCAGGATCCGAACCCTGGGCCACTGGAGTGGAGTGTGCAAACAACCACTCGGCCACGGGGCTGGCCCCACTATTTTTCTTTAAAAAAAAAAAAAAAAAATCCAGGGGCCGGCCCCGTGGCCGAGTGGTTAAGTTTGCACACTCCACTGCGGCGGCCCAGGGTTTCACCTGTTTGGATCCTGGGCGCGGACATGGCACCGCTTGTCAGGCCACATTTAGGTGGCGTCCCACATGACACAACTAGAAGGAACTGCAACTAAGATATATAACTATGTCCCGGGGGTCTGGTGGGGGGATTTGGGGAGATAAAGCACAAAAAAGTAAAGATTGGCACCTGAGCTAACAACGGTTGCCAATCTTTAAAAAAAAAAAAAATCCAAATAATAGCATTTCAACTAATTCCCAAACCATTAAAAAAAAATGTAAGTTAGTTTTGGAGGAAACATTTTAATAATATACATGATATTTAACATTCATTTGGAAACATCTATAAGGTCATTTGTCCATGATCAGTCTTCCACCCCCATCAGAGCTTTGACCATTTTTGTCTTTATTTAAATATATTCTACTCTTCTACATCCTATATGCCCTTATTTATTACTTTATTACATTCGTATTCTTTGATAAGATACTACTCTAAGAATTTGCGATCAATAATGAGAAATCATCTTGGTACTTTTACATCATTAAATAACTGATTTGTTTGAAATCATTCATATGATGAATACTTTTAAACTTGAGACACTTTTAGATATTTAGACATTTTTGGATATCTTTCAGCCTGTGGCTTCAGTGGATATATTTAAAAAATCTTTCTTTCTAGAGGGTGTTAATGCCGACAGCATCAAACAAGCCTCAGAACAACTGAACCGCCGGTGGAGTGAGTTCTGCCAATTGCTAAGTGAGAGACTTAACTGGCTGGAGTATCAGAACAACATCATCACTTTCTATAATCAGCTACAACAATTGGAGCAGATGACAACGACTGCTGAAAACTGGTTGAAAACCCAACCCATCACCACATCAGAGCCAACAGCAATTAAAAGCCAGTTAAAAATTTGTAAGGTAAGAATCTTTCCTCCTATTTGGAGCATCATCATTAGGAATTTCTTGGCGATTTCCAGAAGAATAGTAAATTATTTATTAATAAAATTTCCCTTCTGAGGATTTAGTTAAACATAGTAAAGGTCAAAATATAAGCAAAGAAAATCAGTTTAAAAAGGTAATAGATGGATGCCTGAATCCTAAAAAAAAAACAAAAGTATTTAGAGTAGTTACATATGGCTAACTGATTTTGTCAGTTTGCAAAATGGCGAGGCAGTTTTGGAATATGGAAACTACATGTATCATTTGAGAAGTGGCCAATAATTTGGAGCTCTTTCTTATGGCAGCCAATGTGCTAAGAACAAAATCTAGTCATATGTTGAAAAAGTCGAGTCCACACAAACACAAGCAGCTAATATATAATCAGATATATGAGGAAAGTCTTTAAAACTGACAGTCTACTCAAATTAGGATAATTTGAGGAAGGTTTCTTTACAAAAATATTTTATAAATGTGCTTGGAGTATAGAGGAACCACAAAGGGTAGTACAGCAACCCAGCATCAGATCTGTTATCGTTCTTAGGACAGAAAGGATCAGGGACAGAGAAGTGATGGAGGCCCAGAAGGAGAGAGACAGATGCCCGTTTTAAAGGCAGCCTTAAGAGCCAGCCCAAGCGCCATGACAGGAATGGAGTAAGAAAAATAATCACCCTGCTTTCCTGCCTCCAGAGTCTGAACAGGGTTCCCCGCTGACTAAACTTAATCAGAAGACAGAGGGCAAGGAGCTGCAGTCTATAAATGTCATTTTATAGAATGGAAGAAGGGTGGACAGTGGATCTGAAGGGGAAAACAAGATATAACTGGCACAAAACGGCCTGAGAAAGAGATTGAAAAAGTTTGTCTGCAAGTGTAACAAGAGATATATAATAATCTTAATAACTTGAACTTTTTGTGTAGTTACTATGAGCTACACACTTTTCATGGGAAGTGGGGATTGGTTAGAGGATAGACGAAAAGGTTTCTGGGATGAACCTTAATGGTAGACTAAAAAGCAATGAATGGGGGCTAATCTGCGTACTTTGAAAAGAATGATTTGAATAATAAGAGACTAGAGATGGAGTGGTAACAGGGCTGGTTTGGAGGTGGTATTGAACCCAGAAAGTGATGTCAAGTTCAAAGCTTATTGTGGAAGGAAAAACATTTGAAGGACTTGATGATGATTCTCAGATGTTGGATCTACAGCTTTACCAGGAAGTAAATGAACCCAGGAAATATATTTTTGGACAAAGACTATAGTACATAAAGGCATTTAGTCTATTATGCAAATACTATGCAAATATAGGGAATTTGTGTATTTAGATACATTTTGCTATTAAAAAAATAGAATCCATGACTTCTTTTTTCTTCTGAATCTGTGGAATATTCCACTTACATTATTTCTTGCAACTAAAATCTGATGATATTACCTTAACCTGTTTCTTGAGATTCAGATCTAGAAAGTAATAATAACATCTACAAAATGCATTTATCCATAAAATAAATACTCACTGTCTCTAACATGGCCGAGAATGATACGCTGAGTGCATTATCTGGCTCGGGCTGCCATAACAAGTACCATAGACTGGGTGGCTTAAACAACAGAAATTTATTTCTCAGGATTCTGAGGACTGGAAAGTCCAAGATCAAGGTCTGGCAGAGTTTGGCACCTGGTGAGAGCTCTCTTTCTGACTTGTAGACAGCTGCCTTCTCACCATGTCCTCAAATGGCCTTTCCTCAGTGCATGTGCATAGAAGGAGAGAGAGAAATCTCTTTCTCTTCTTTTAAGGACACCAGTCCTATCAGGTAAGGACCCCACATTTATGACCTCATTTAACCTTAATTATTTCCTAAAAGCCCTATTACCAAATATAGTTACATTATGGGTTAGCGCTTCAACATACAAATTTTGGGGGGACACAATTCAGTCAATAGCATTCACATCCTTCCCGCCACGCATGTCCTTCTTACATGCTGTGAGCCCTTAAAGTCCAAAAGTCATAACTTATTCCAGCATCAACTTTTAAAGTCCAAAGTCTCATCTAAATATAATTTAAATCAGATATGGATGAGATTGAGGTATGATTAATCCTGAGACAAAATTCCTCTCCTGCTGTGAACCTGTGAAATCAGATAACTTGTGCTTCCAAAATGTGATGGTGGGATGGCCATAGGATAGACATTCCCATTCCAAAAGGAAGAAAAATAGGTAAGAAGGAAGTGGTGATGGATCCCTATATAAGTCCAAAATCTAGCAAGGCAAATTCCACTGGATTTTAAGGCTAGAAAACAATCCTTTTTGGCTTGATAGCCTGCCTTCCAGTCCTGCTCAGGTGGTGGTTCTACCCTCAGGACCCAGTGGGGCAGTGGTCACTTAGGTTTTGGGACTATTACAGTGAGCATTCATTGACCCTGCACTCATAGTGTTTACTTGGAATAGGCGAGAGAGACATTAAGTAAATGATGACGTAAGTAGATGTAAAATTACCGCTGGGACAAATGCTTTAAACAGAGGTACCGAGTTCTGGGAGAATGTCTAACAGGGAAAACCTAACCAAGACACAGCCACCAAGGACAGTTTCCTTGAGGCAGATACATTTGAGTTAAGGCTAAAGAATGAGTCAAAATTAATTAAGTGAACTGCAGAGTGAGAGGCTTTAGGCAGAAGGAACGTGGTGAGAGGGAGCAATAACAACCAAGAAACTGAAAGAAGGCCAATGTGAATGCTGAGCATAGAGGGTTGAGGGTGCAAGATGAAAGATGAAGGCAAAAAGACAGGCATATAGCAGACCAAGCAAGACTCTTGGGGCATGCTAGGACCTTGGCCTCTATCTGAGGAACAAATGGAGATCACTGGAGTTTGTATATCTTAAATATTCTCTCGAGGTTAGGGAAGTCATGCTAAGTGAAATTATTTATTTTTTCTGCAGTCAGCCACAAAATTCCGAAATCTGATAACACAATTCCACCCCTCTTCGTCTCCCCTTACTCTTTCTCTCTGCCCCATTGGTTTCTATTAGTTTGATGAATCACCTTAGGTAAAATATTTAGCAGGATAAGCTCAATGTCATTCACACAAGAGTTAAAATTATACCATTTGGCTATGATTAGTGATAGGTAAATAAATTATTCCATCTTGTTTGTCAATGCATTCTGTTATTTGGGGATGTTTTCTAAGATTAGAGTTCAGATTTAGCTCAAAATCTAATGGTTCCTAGAACTGGTTCATAATATGTTGGGGGATAGAAAACCCTTTGGAAGTTGGAGGAAATCCATGGACCCTTTCCCAAGAAAGATACAAAAGTTTGTCCATCAGATAAACATATAATTTTAAAGGCTAAGCAGGCCCAAGTAAGATGTCTTACTCTGGAGGACTAACCACACTAAGGCCCTTTTATGGAAATAATGAGTAACTGTTAACATCTTTTAAATGTTAAATATCTCAGGTCAAAATCATCTCTCCTATGATTTACTCTTAGAAGTTTAAGGCCTCAACTGAACATTTGCCCAAATGTTTTATTAGTTTCAAAGTCCCTTTTGTTTTGCAGAACACACTTTACTATACTGTAGGCTCCTTCTATAGCCCCCTAAACAGGAAGATTGACGGCCCTCCATCTGGCCAAATGTAAACCAGTTTCTTAAATGTTTCCCAGCAGATGTCAGTGCTGCCATTTGCAAGCCTAGTGCACAAAGTGCAAGTCTATAGTTCTAAAGTCAAAAACACAGAGCATTACCCTTTACCTCTTGTCTTATTCTTCATCCATAGATATGCACTTACCTTCTAGCACTTGATTAAGAGGTTTTATATTTGAATAGGAGACGTGGGTCACCTCCTCATTCATCTAAATGTCTTTCATCTTCACTTACTGAGAGAATTTGATTGTCAGACTAACCTACCTGAATCAACTCCTACTGTCATAACCACATACCAACACTCCTCTGAAAATTATCTTTGAATCTCTAAAACTCATCACAAGTAGCATTGCCCATTAGGTGGTCTTGCTACTATAAAAGGATATGTGTGATAAGTTCATCTTATTCAGTCCTCAGACCAAAGTTACTCTCTCCAAAAGAGTATGCATGCATTCAAACGTAACGTTTTTTTTTAAACTTTTTTCTGTGATTTCCAGGAAGCTCAGATTTATATTTAGTTCATAATTACTATATAATTCTTTCAATTTTCCCCTCCTCCTAATTGTCTTGTGATTCAATTTTTAAATTTTAATTATCCTGTTTTATTACATTATAAATGGTAAACAATCCTGAAGTACTTTTTTTTTAAAGGTAGCGTAAGTATGAATTATAAATAAGCAACCATAGTAATAATACTTTAAGAAAGGGCATTTTGAAATTTCTGTTTGAGTTCAAATTATTTATGTGTCAGATACATATGAATTACCACCTCACTGGAAAGAAAAGAGTATGAAAACATTTATATCAAGAACAGCACTCTTCAAAAGAAATGTAATGCCAGCCACAAACTTGAGCCACATATGTAATTCTAAATGTTCTACAAATGACATTAAAAAAGGAAAAAGAAAGAGGTAAATG
This sequence comes from Equus caballus, assembly GCF_041296265.1. Taxonomy (NCBI): domain Eukaryota; kingdom Metazoa; phylum Chordata; class Mammalia; order Perissodactyla; family Equidae; genus Equus; species Equus caballus. Next base: position 26,470,960 of record NC_091715.1, on the reverse strand, counting down.
AATTTCAATAATACATTTTTTAACCTGATATATCAAAAATATTATCATTTCAAGATTTAATCTATATTTAAAACTATGAGGGTTTATATTTGTATATTTTCATACTAAGTCTTCAAAATTCACTGCATGTTTTACAATGACAGCATGTCTAAATCTGGACAAACCACATTTCAGGTGCTCAGTAGCCACAGGTGACTAGTGACTACTATATCGGACAGCATAGCAGAGTGTCCATGTGATTTGAACATCCAAACCAGGATATGCTTGAGAGTGAAAGGAGGTGCTATTAACAATTATGCCAGTACAACAAGAGAGGAACAGAGCCAACAGTCACTCTAATGAAAACAATGGCAATTGCCTGTTCACTCAGGAGAAATAATGAGACTATACAAAAGTTAGATAATTCCAGACATAAATATGTGTATGTACATAAATAATACATAGATTACATATATGTGTCTATGTAATATAGACATATTGGTAATTTAATGTACCATGTATGTATATATATAATTTGTATTCTACACAAATGAATTTAAAGAAAGAATATTGTTCACTGAATGAGCTTAGAATTTGAAGCAAAAGCACACAGCTTTGAGTTAAGAGAGATGCAGAGGAACATCCATGTTTGATTTATGGAAAGGATATAAGGTCATTCCTTGTACTTTTCAACTGTACACATTCACGCCCATTAATACTCTCAATGATGTCATTTTGAAATTTAAAGACAGTTATATATGATGATATTTGTTGAACAAAGAGCCAAGGTATTCTTAAATTGATGACCTGTGCTCGAGGCTTGCCTGAACTGTCATGGATGTTTCTTATCAATTTTTTTATAAGGGCATTAAGCTAAGCTTGCATCACTGCCTTTTAACACCTTCGTTGAACAAAAACATAATGTATGCAAAATAAAAATGTTACTTATTTTAATACTTCAAATTATGGTACAGGATGAAGTCAGTCGGCTGTCAGCTCTTCAGCCTCAAATCGAGCGATTAAAAATTCAAAGCATAGCCCTGAAAGAGAAAGGACAAGGGCCAATGTTCCTGGATGCAGACTTTGTGGCCTTTACAAATCATTTTAACCAAGTCTTTGCTGATGTGCAGGCCAGAGAGAAAGAACTACAGACAAGTAAGTAAAAATACTTAAAATGACTAACTTGATATTTTCCAAATTAGTTATTTATGGGAAAAAGAGAAAATACTAGCGTGAAAGAATAATTTTTGTCAAAGAAACCACCCTCTCTGCAACCTGTAGTAACAAGTAATGAAATACTGCTGTTGGAAAACGTGTATGTTATATTTTCATTTCTTCTCCCCCCTTAATAATTTCATGACTATGAGGAAAAAATAAAGCATATGTTTAATATGGGCATGACTTCTCTTTGGTGGGTTGCAAATTTTACAATCAAATGTTTTGAACATTGAAAGAAAGAAAAGAGGGGTTGAAGCCTTGTTAGTGGGTTTTGAATAAATCCTGTTTGCTGTATGTCTACGGATATTTAGCTAGGCATCTTACCAATACTTCCATCAATTCATATGAAGATTATTATAGCTGTAGCATACATGTGGCAACTGAAACTCAGCAAAGGACAAATTATGCTTTTGGCTGCATTTTACTATTGGATCACCAGAATTATGCAATATCCTGTTTTTCTCATTTAATGATAAAATATAAGAGTGGAACAATTATGCAAATGCCTGCCATATGAACAACAAATTTTTTTAGATGTTTTTCTCTCTCTCAGCAATTTGCTCTTATGATATTAATACATAGTATCTGGTCCAAAATATCCCTACTCATAAGCTTACTTTTTAAGAGAAAAATTGCTTTGACAGAGACAGGTTTATTAACACTTTTAAGCATTAGCAAATGACTTTGGGGTTCAACATGCACATACAGACATATGTATATATGTACACACAAAGGATTACAGAGTAAAATCGGATTTTAAGGTATTAAGATAAAAATGTTTTTTTAAAAATGTCTTCCCCAAACTTGTTATGAGAAGCAAGAATATATGTTTGTTTTCTACTAAAATGTTAACTATTCGGAAAACACATTTTTAATTGCTTTTCTTTGTAAATATCCAAAGAATTTACCACATAATAACATTTCTAGAATCAGTATAGTGATATGCGTGAAGCTTTCTCCATTTTCCTAGTTTTTAATTTTTCATGGAATGAACTTAATAAAGCCAAAGATAAAAGCATATTTTTTCCTTTTACTTCAAAGTCATTTTTGCTGAGGGGTTTATTTTCTTGATAGGGCACCAGGTAATACAACTTTACAATAATGTCAGCTCCCTCTAGTGGATTTCAATATACTTGTTGCTGGGCCTCTATAAAATCAATTGAGGAAGAGATTGTGAATGTCCTAAATTTATAAACATTGACCTATTTAACAATAATGCATTTTTCTTGTCATAAAATCCATAAAACTCCCTTAAAATCAAGTCCATTTTAATGGTTATACTATAACTGGTAGGCAAAAGAGCTTATTCACTAGAAAATTATTTTAATTTACATGGACCTATTAAGGTTCAACATTTTTTCTGTTTGTTTAAAGGATGTTCAGAATTGATGTTTGGTGATAACTGAGATTCAACTATGATACTGCAATATCAATATATAACAATATATACTCTGTATCCATACGGCCGTCAATCTACCCAGCCATATTGTTATGTCTACTCTTTATCTTTCATTGTTCATAAAACTGCCAGACATTTTCACTCCATTTACCTCTAAATAAGGTTTCCTCCCTTCCACTTTATTTACTGAAACATCTCTGGCAATTTTACTCACTTTTTTGGAAAACTTGATTAATTAACAATCATTAATTAAAAATAGATTATATATATGAATTATAAATTATACAAATTATATGTGAATATATAATTTATATATTGTGCATGTGTGTTATATAAATTGTTTATAGAATTTATATGTAATATACATTTTATATGATATATAAATTATATATGCAATTTTGTATATTATATACTTATATATATGTTTATATATTATGCACATATATATGGCAAATAAAAAATCACCATATCAAATCATACTGCAGTTTAGTTTGTTAATAATTGTTTTCAAAGAATTTTATATGTGTATGATGTACCCTCAAACTAGCACCAGGAAGTAAATCTCATTTCTTGTATTGCTACCTGGAACTTTGTGCATATTAAGTATTCAGCAAAGAGGTAACACAAGGGCCTGGGAGTCCATCCTCTCTTATTTTTTATTGAGTTTGTGATAGTTTACAATCTTGTGAAATTTCAGTTGTACATTATTGTTTGTCAGTCGTGTTGTAGGTGCACCCCTTCACCTTTTGTGCCCACCCCCCTCTTTCCCCTGGTAGCCACTAATCTTTTCTCTTTGTCTACATATTTAAATTCCTCATATGAGTGGAGTCATACAGAGATTATCCTTCTCTATCTGGCTTATTTCACTTAACATAATTCCCTCAAGCTCCATCCATTTTGTTATGAATGGGTCGATTTTATTCTTTCTTATGGCTGAGTAATATTCCCTTGTATATATATGTGTGTGTGTGTGTGTGTGTGTGTATGTATGTGTGTATATATATATATATATATATATATATATATATATATACACCATATCTTCTTTATCCAATCATCGGTTGATGGGCGCTTAGGTTGCTTCCATGTCTTGGCTATTGTAAATAATGCTGCAATGAACATAGGGGTGCATGAGACTTTTGGAATTGCTGACTTCAAGTTCTCCAGATAGATACCCAGTAGTGGGATGGCTGGGTCATATGGTATTTCTATTTTTAATTTTTTGAGAAATCTCCGTACTGTTTTCCATAGTGGCTGCACCAGTTTGCACTCCCACCAGCAGTTTATGAAGGATCCTTTTTCTCCACAACCTCTCCAACACTTCTTACTTTTTGTTTTGGTTATTTTTGCCATTCTAATGGGTATAAGGTGATATCTTAGTGTAGTTTTGATTTGCATTTCCCTGATGATCAGTGATGATGAACATCTTTTCATGTGCCTATTGGCCATCCGTATATCTTCTTTGGAGAAATGTCTGTTCATGTCTCCTGCCCATTTTTTGATCGGGTTGTTTGATTTTTTGTTGTTGAGTTGTGTGAGTTCTTTATATATTATGGAGATTGACCCTTTGTCGGATGTATGACTTGCAAATATTTTTTCCCAATTAGTGGGTTGTTATTTTTTGTTTCAATCCTGTTTTCCCTTGCCTTGAAGAAGCTCTTTAGTTTGATGAGGTCCCATTTGTTTATTCTTTCTATTGTTTCCCTTCTCTGAGAAGACATGGTGTCCGAAAAGATGCTTTTAATACTGATGTCAAAGAGTGTACTGCCTAAATTTTCCTCTGGAAGCCTTATGGTTTCAGGTGTCACCTTTAGGTCTTTGATCCATTTAGAGTTCACTTTTGTGAATGGTGAAAAAGAATGGTCAATTTTCATTCTTTTACATGTGGCTTTCCAGTTTTCCCAGCACCATTTGTTGAAAAGACTTTCTTTTCTCCATGGTATGCCCTCAGCTTCTTTGTTGAAGATTAACTGTCCATAGATGTGTGGTTTTATTTTTGGGCTTTCAGTTCTGTTCCATTGATCTGTGCACCTGTTTTTGCACCAGTACCATGCTGTTTTCATTACTGTAGCTTTGTGGTATGTTTTGAAGTCAGGGATTGTGATGCTTCCAGCTTTGTTCTTTTTTCTCAGGATTGCTTTAGCAATTAGGGGTCTTTTGCTGCCCATCCTGACTCATTTCCTCTTTCCTTTTTTTTTCTTTACTAGCATTCTCACAATGAAACAAAGACTTGACTTCTTAAACATACTTTGACTGGTGAAAATTGGCATAAGGAATTAGTTGTTGGTACCTGGCAAAGATGAGATGAGGAAATAATATTAAAAGACAAAATGTATCCTATATTCATTGTAATTTCTAGTATACAAACAACTTTCTTATAAATTAGCTTTCTTGGTCTTCAGAGAGCAACCCTTTGAGAATATGTTTTATTATCCCTGTGTCACAAGTAAACTAACGGAGTTTGAATAACTGAAAGAATGAATATGAGATGGTGTAGCAACTAGAGAGTATATATTGGTGTTCAGAGAACATTATGGTCAGGAACCACATAATGAAGTTTCAGTCAATGATGGACCACATATATGATGGTGGTCCCATAAGATTAGTGGCATATAGCCTACACGTTTAGTAGGCTATACCATCTAGGTTTGTGAAAGTACATCTCTATGATGTTCAGACAATGACAAAAATCGCCTAACGACACTTTTCTTAGAACATATCTCCTTCATTAAGTGACGCATGACTATATTCATGATAGCCAAAATGTGGAAGCAACCCAAATGCCCATCAGCTGATGAATAAAGAAAGCAAATGGATATATTCATACAGTAAAATACTCAGTAATAAAAAGTAATGAGGTACTGATACATGCTACAGCATGAATGAACCTTAAAAACTTTATGCTAAGTGAAAGAAGCCAGTTACAAAAGACCATATATATATATATAGATATCTATATATATATGATTCCATTTATAGGAAATGTCCACAATAGGTAAATCTGAAGAGACAGAAAGTAGATTAATGGTTACCTAGGGCTGGAAGATTGAGAGGGTAGAATTGTCTCCCAAAACAGTTGCTAGAAACTTTTTCTAGAAACTGCAAACGAGAGAGACCATGTTCTATTCTAGATGAATACAGAAAACTGCAGCAGCATATGGTTTGTTACAGATGATCTATTATTTTAACAAGGAAGAAATTAAATGTTTCTAAATGTAAACATGCAAACAAAATTTGTAATATGGTTTGGATTTATTTCAATTGTGAAGTGGAAATCATGTTGAGAAAATAATTATTGGGTTTTTTTGTTTGATTTGGTTTTGCACAAAATGGGGAAAGTGACTACATTAGTTATAAAACAAGTGTTTTGTTTATTTCTAAGACTTCAAAAGGGTGTTCTTTTGTCCTATAACCCTAGATTGCTGACATGATACTGTCTTTTTTTGTTTCTTTTAAAAATAATTGTGATAAGGACACACAATATGAGATCTATCCTCTTAACAAATTTTTAAGTGTATGATAGAGTATTAACTACAGGCACAATGTTGTAGAGTAGATCTCTAGAAATTAGGTCTTGCATAACTGAAACTTTATGCTTGGTGGGCAGCAACTCCCCATTTCCGCCTCCCTACAGCTCTGGGCACCCATCATTCTGTTCTCTGCTTCTATGATTTTGACTATATTAGATACCTCATATGATTGGGATCATGCAGTATTTGTCCTTCTGTGGTTAGCTTGTTTCACTTAGCCTAATACTCTCCAGATTCTTTCATGTTGTCACATATGGCAGGATTTCCTTTTTTTTTTTTTTTTTTTTAAAGGCTGGATAATATTCCCTTGTATGTATATACCACACTTTATTTATTCATTGATGGACACGTTTAGTTTGTTTCCCTATCTTGGTTACTGTGAATGATGCTGCAATGAATATGAGAATACAGATATCTCTTTGAGATCCTGAATTCAAATATTTTGGATATTTACCCAGAAGTGGGATTGCTGGATCATATGGTAGTTCTATTTTTTATTTTTTTGAGGAACCTCCGTACTGTTTTCCCTAGTAGCTGCAACATTTTGCATTCCCACCAATGGTGGTGGGTTTCATTTTCTCCATATCCTCACCAGTACTTTTTTTGATTTTTTTTTAATAGCCATCCAAAGAGTGAGGTGATATCTCGTGGTTTTGATATGCATTTTTCTCATAAATGGTGATGTTAAGCATCTTTTCATGTACCTATTGTTCATTTGTACGTGTTCTTTGGAGAAATGAAGAGTCCTTTGCCCATTTTTTAGTCAGATTATTTATTTATTTTTGCTATTGAGTTGTAGGAGTTCCTTACATATTTTTAGATATTAACTTATCAGATATGGGGTTTGCAAATATTTTCTCCCATTCTGTAGGTTACTATTTCACTCTGTTAGTTGTTTCCTTTGCTGTGCATAAACTTTGCACAGCATAAACCAAAAGTAAATGTGGTTTATGTTAAAATAGACTTTTGTCTATTTTACTTTTGTTGCCTATGCTTTTTATGTCTCTCCAAGAAATCATTTCAGGACCAATCTTTTGAAGATTTTCCTATATGTTTTCTTGTAGGAGTTTTACGGTTTCAGTTTTTAATTTAAATCTTAAATCTATTTTGAGTTGATTTTTGTATATGGTGTAAGATAAGGGTCCACTTTTGTTCTTTTTCATGTGAATATCCAGTTTTCCCAGCATCATTTGTTGAAGAGACTATCCTTTCCATATTGTGTGTTCTTGGCATCCTTGCCAGAGACCAGTTGACCATATGTGTGTGAGTTTATTTATGGGCTTACATTCTGTTCCATTAGTCTATTTGCCTATCTTTATGCCAGTTATCGTACTGTTTTAATGACTTTGTCTTTATAATATATTTTGAAATCAGGAAGTGTGATGCCTCCTGCTTTGTTCTTCTTTCTCAGGAATGCCTTGGCTGTTTACGGTGTTTTATGGTTCCATATGAATTTTAGGTTTGTTTTTTTCTATTACTGTAATAAATGCCATTGGGGTTTTTATAGGAATCACATTAATCTGTTAATTGTTTGGCACAACACTATCTTACTTGCTAATTCAATAAATATTTTTTAACATCTGCTATGTGCCACAAAAGTATTGAGCACTAGGTAGTTAGTGGAGAAAATCAAGAGCAATGCTTATGGTCTCATGGAGCTTACAGAAAGAAAGGTAATAAACAAATGACTATCTAAATTATATTATCACAGATTATAATTACTCAGAAAACATTCTGGAGAGATGACATTTGAGCCAAACCTGAGAATGTATAGGTGCCAGCTGTAGGATGAGCCGGAGGAAGGACATTAAGAAGAATGGAAACAAGCACAGATGCCCCAAGGTGGAGAAGAAGTGCTTACATATCCAAGAAACAGAAAGGAGTCCAGGAGGACTAGAAACTAGCAAATCATGGGAAGATTGGGATAAAATGAGAGGAGAGTTTATGAAGGCCCCCAGAGGCTATTGTAAAAAGTTTAGATTTTATTTTAAAAATAGTTGAAATTTCTCGAAGAATTTCAGTTGAGGAAATTAAGTAATCTGATTCAGTTTTTGAAAGATCTAACTGGAATGTTAGCCTCTGGCTAGTTTTTGAGGAACAGATGGAAAAAGGTCTGAGCAGAAGCAGGGAGACAGGGGAAATTGAAGCCACACAGGCATAATCTTGGATTAGAGTTGTGGTAGGGTTGATAGAGAAAAGTGGAGGCAGCACTTGAAGAGGTGATGATCTGGGGAGGAGTGGTAGGGAAAACTCTTAACAAAATTACAGGGAATAACTTTCGCCTCCTGTAGGGAAAATAGAGCAAAATTTTAGGGCAGCCAACAGAAAGTTCTCTCTATGGCCATAATTCCGAGCGCTATGTGTAGTCCCTGCTACTCTGTTAAGATGCTGAGACTGAGAAGGGAAATACAGGTTGACTTGAATTAACTTTTCCAGCTCAGGTCAGAAAATTGACCTGATTTACTTTCATATCTAGGTGAGGGATTCTTTTATTCTAGGAGACACAATCTATATTGCTTTGCTCTTTCACTCCAGAAAAAAAAGGTCTTTCCCTTTTCATTCTATTTTCTTTTTCAATGCCATCAACAGCAAGAATAACAGGAATTTTTTTAAAGATTGGCCTTGAGCTAACATCTGTTGCCTATCTTTTTTTTCTTCTTCTTCTTCTTCTCCTCAAACCTCCCCAGTACCTACTCGTATATTCTAGTAGTAGGTCCTTCTAGTTCTGCTGTGGGATGCTACCTCAGCATGGCTTGGTGAGTGGTGCTAGGTCCACACCCAGGATCTGAGCTGGCAAAACCCTGGGCTGCCGCAGCGGAGCGTGTGAACGTCACCACTCGGCCATGGGGCGGGCCCCAACAGACATATTTATTTAAACCAGCTATGTGCTTCATACTGTGTGATACAAGAATTGCTCTTTGACCTTGAGAATCTTGGGAACATATGGTAAATGCCAAGTGGAACATTAAAAGTTTTTAGATTTATTTAACAGGAGTTCGTGAAGATAGTATTACTGAACCAATAGGGCTAATTTTAGGAAAAAAAGTGGAAAAGATGGAAAATGCAGCAAAAAAGTGCATGTACTTACTTTATATTGTAATAAATATTTCAGTAGTGTAGTGGTTTATGCTTCCACACTTGTTTAGAAAATTGTAATTAAAGTGGAAAATGAATCTATTGTTCAAGAGGTGAATATTAGAGCAACACTTGTGAAAAAGACCCAGATTTCAGTTAGTTCACTTGAGATATGACTTTTTAAAACATTCTAAGGTGATCTTGGATACAATTCCTATAAACCCATCTGTTTTACTCATGTCAGACCACACCTAGGGCCCTTTGTCGGAATGGAGCCTGAGTAGCAGGAACTTTGAGCAGAGGGTGACGTAAGCGCAAAGGCTTGAATTAAGTGATAGACAGTTGGAGGATAGGGTATTTATGGTGATGGGAAATTGGGCTGAATAGTTGGTTGAATTCCAATCACAAAGGTTCTTGAATATCAAACTAAGGAAGTAACTGATATGTTGGCGTTGGAAATTCAAGTTTCTATAGTCAGAATTGCTTACTTTTCTAATTTGCTTAAGTACAATTTCTAGTATGTTAATCATCATACATCGTGGGTCTGTCTTTCTTGACATCTTCTAACAGTGTTCATGTTAAAGAAATACTTGCTCTGTATCATGGTTTATGTCATTTAATAAGGTTCGGAGTTGCAGAAAAAGGTCTTTGGTGATTACATTGTCTCCTTGTCATTTTGTTAACTATAAGGGATGGGGAAGAAGTTGGAGTCTACTTGGTTTGGAATACAAAGAAGCATTAGCTTCAACTTGAGCATTTTTCCAAAACAGCTATATCGAAGAAGTAGAAAGTGCTATTAATTTAGGTTCTACACACACACACACACACACACACACACACACACACACACACACACACACACCCCTACCTCATATTTTAAGTCATCACTAATTTCTACTTATAAATGATGGGAAATTCATGTTGGAATCAACTTCATGTTCACAGCAGTATTTTCAATGTTTTTAGGTACTGTCACTATACAAACTACTAACATATACTCTCTCTTTCTCTCCCCAAATGAATTACTTACCCCAGCTTCTATATAAGCACCATCCAATAGAAATAGAGTGTGAGCCATATGCATACTTTTAACTTTTCTAGTAGCCATATTAAAAAAGAAACAGGTGAAAGTAATTTTAGTTGCATATTTTATTTAAACAAATACATCCAAAAATTGTCATTTTAACATAGAATAAAAATTAAAAATTATAAAGATACTTTCGCATTATTTTTTGTGCTATCTTCAAAATCTGGTGTGTATTTACATTTGCAAAACATCTCAATTTAGGCTAGCCACACTTCAAGTGCTCAGTAGACACATGTAGTTAGTGGCTGCCATATTGGACATCACAGTTCTGTATTCTTTTTCTCCATCATCCCTGTGACACTTAGATACCTTTCTTTTCTCTGAGTAGTTTTGTTTTAAATTTGGCGGGGGAGATGTGGTATTTTTTTCAAGAAAATGTCATATATAACCTGTTCTGAGAACTCTGCATTATTATGATAGCTCTGTTTTAAAGTGGGGAAAAAATTCTGAATTTTCCAAGTAGATCTGTTTATCTTGCTTTTCAGTTACAAATTTTTTTCAAGTAATTTTATTGGAATTGTAATAGTTTATAACATTGGGTAATTTTGGTTGTACATTGTTGTTTATCAATTCCTGAATACACTTCATCGTGCTCACCCCAGTAGTCAACTTTTTATCTATCACCATACATATGTGCCCGTTTATCCCTTTCATTTGCCTCCCCACCCCCTTCCCCTCTGGTAACCACGAATCTGTTCTCTTTATCCATGTTCGTTTTATCTTCCACATATGAGAGAAATCATGTAATATTTGTCTTTCTCTGTCTGGTTTATTTTGCTTAACATCATATCCTCAAGGTCCATCCATGTTGTTGCAAATGTGGCAAATTTGTCTTTTTTATGGCTGAGTAGTATTCCGTTGTATATATATACCACATATTCTTTATCCATTCATCTACAGAAGGGCACTTGTGTTCCTTCCACATCTTGGCTATTGTGAATAATGCTGCAATGAACATAGGGGTACATAAATCTCTTTGGATCATTGATTTCAAGTTCTTTGGGTAAATACCCAGTAGTGGGATAGCTGGATCATATATACCCATTGACATAGACTTATGTATATATCAGAAAATATAGCACTTATTTCCACACGTGACTCTTCTTTGTGTAATGGAATAATCTTGCCTTGTCTCTCCTGCTCTCTCCTTTGCCCTCTTTCTTTTCTTCTGTCTTCTCTTCTCTGAAGCCCCTCCTTATTTTAAGTCAATTGGATAAAACAAGGGATTTTTAAACAAAAGGTGCAGAAGATATTTCTCATACTCCTCTACTACAATTTGAGATGTCACTTTGATCACACTTTATTATTGTCATCCTTATCACATGGCTGTACTAAAGAACCTGGGTATTAGTAGAATATTTTTTACCTTTCAAGATAAACAATAGTGCGGCATGGTAGCCCTTAACATTTGCTTTCCTGGTAATTCACAACACATGCTTCCAAAACTATAATCATTTATAATAATTTTAATTTTGCAGGAGATATTTCTCTAATCATAAAACATTAAGAAAATGTCTAGATTTTTTAAATGGCACTTTTGCAATAGAATAGTTGAAACTATCATCAGAATTTTTATCTTGAGATGAATACATATATTTATTAGCAATATACAGCTAAATGTTAAATCCTCAGGCCATTTTTTTCATGGGCCTGGGCTGGGCCAAATGATGTCAATAGAACTCTTGTGATCTTTTAAGATGGTAGGATCTTAAATTGGCTATGTTTATTGTCTTATTGCTGTCAGTAAAGAGAAAAATATAAGTTGGATTATTAATCTCTATTTCTATGTAAAAAGAGCAAAGTGAATTTCCCTAGATGCAGCAGGACTAGTTCTGCTCCTACATTGGTTTAACAAGGGCAGCATCCACAAACATCTCATTAACTGGTAGGTAGAGTGGCTCATACTGAGTTTACCCTTTGGTCAAATTGGCTTCTGCAGCAGATTTTTTCTTTTTAATCTGAAACAAAATTCAGAATCCTCCACTAGTATTCTCAAGTATGTCTGGTTTAAATGAGATAAACTGTATGGTTTATAATCACTATTCAGCTACTACAGGATAAATCATGTTGGCTAATGAATGCTTTTTTACATCTAGAAGGAAAATGCATGAGTAAAGGTATCCCCTGTTTTAACTGTATGTTACAAACAAGAGAGTCATACATTTTATCTGCATGCTAGACTTACCTCCTAAGTCCTGGATTCATATGTTTAATGACTTCCATGACTTTTCCACTTGCAAACCCAGTAAGTCTCAAAAAGATTAACTTGTGGTGGACAACTCTGCAACCAATGACCATTTCTTCCTTGACCCCTCCAATATCAGGGAAAAGAACCAATATCTATGGAATTGCACAATCAGGAACCTCAGAGTTGTCCTTGATGTTCCCTGTCCCTTACCCAGTCCCTTTCCCATTTCCATTCAACCATCAAGCCCATGTATTTTTGTCTCCTAAATAGCTCTTACATAGAAGCTCGTTTTCATATTTATTGTCATCATATTAGTCCCAGCTACTGTGGCTTCTTGCCTGGAACACTAATTTGTCTCCCTTGCATCCATTCATGACACCAAGAAATCTGTTTTCTACATTTCAGCTGGACTGATTTTTCTTAAGGAAAATCTAACCTTGTCACTTTTTATGTGTGTAATACAGTCAGTGACTTCCTTTTGCTCTTAGTTTAAAGGCACTTAAAAGGCTTTGCCTAATATGGGCATTGCCTACCTCCACTCACAGACTCATTCGTGGTTATTTTCTCTCTATTCATATTGACCTTTCATTTCCTGAAGATGGTGTGATATTCCCCACCTCAGAGCCTATGTATGTTTTCCCAGAAGCCCTAGCATGACTAATTCTTATTCTTTCACATCTTTATTCAAAAGTTAATCTTTGTGAGCTCCCAGTCTATATATGATATTCCTATTATTTACTGTCATAGCCCTCTATATTTCCCTTTTATAAAACTATAATTTTATCAAAACTATATTAGAATATTCTATAGTTCCGTGAGCAAAGAGTGAAATCAGTGAGTGCAGGGCCTCTGTTTTCTTTATTATTGCAACCCTAAAAGGTGTCATAGAGGTGAAATATAATTAACACTCAATAAATAGTTGAAATAATGAATTAATAAATGATATATATCAGATATGTACATATATTCCTCATATATATATGAGATCTCTCTATTTACAACAAAATATACATATATTAGTCAGACTATTAAGCTTAAATCTGAATTGTGCCACAAAAAAAATCATTGCAATTAAAGAAAGTCTACCTTAGTAGTCCAGAAACTACGAAGTGAGAAAGGAGAAGTGAGATAAATAAGAAAGTCAATTTAAGCTATTCAGAGTTTAGAAAGTTCCACGAGGATTAGTAAGATTTAATAGATGGGATGAGAAGAGTGTCCAAATTCTCCAGATAAATTCTTTCTCCTCTTTTTCAGATTGTAGGCTTCACCAAATGCTAATTTCCTCCTATGTTCCTGGCAAAGGCATTCTGTCTTTGTGCTCAAGGTTACATTCTCCAACCTGCAGTTATTCATTCAACAAACATTGACTCCTTGTATGGCACTGTACTGATCATTCTGGATAGATTGCTAAGCTACAATCATATGCTCCTTGCTCTTGTTATGCTTGTAATCTAAGTAAAGATGCAGCCATTAATCCCATAATCAAATGATGTTTTTATAATTATAATCTGAGATGACTGCTTGGACTGAAAAACCAAAGGCCAGGGCTCTGAAACTAAATAAAGGAAACTTGTCTGGGCTGGGAAGGTCAGTGAAGACTTCCTTAAGAATGTATTGCTTGACAGGGAAGCCAAAGGATGAATAGAACTTAATAAGACTAAGGGTAGTAGGTGATGGCTAGCTAAGAATCAGAGAAGTCCTGTATCCCTGGAGCACAGAGAAGAGAGAGTGATGAAAGATGAGTCTGGAGGGGTGGACAGTCTAGAAGGCCTTTTATGAGCCACGGAAGGGTTCTAGACGTTACCATAAGAAAAAAGAAACAATATTGATGGGTTTTATGCTGTGAGGGACTGTGATAAGTCAATTTTGCATTTTCAAAAACAAAGCATAGAAGATAGATGAAAGGAAGCAAAAGCATGCATGGAGAGAGTAGGAAGGATCTTAGATTGTGTGGGCTTTTGCTTGTGCTAGATAATTTATGTGTGAGATACTATCAAATGTACTTGTTGATCTTTTCTGCACTGTCCCCTTTCACAAGTCGTTCTATCTTCTCTCAGAATAGAGTGGAAGTTTGGCTTAGCTCTCAGCAGGAGTACTTCAAATCTTGCACCTGAATACAGATCAGAAGCAGTTATACAGAATAAGATAAACAATTGAGAGACTGAGATGTTTCACTTTTAATTAAACAGAAAGACCAGAAGGAATCTAAAGAAGGGAGAAAACAATCAGGACCTCCCTTAGAAACGGGATGGATTTGAGGGTGAGAGCCCATTAGGTAACTATTCCTACAGCTATACTATAGGTAACTATTACTATAGTATTTCCTGATTGATGAACCTACACATAAGAATGAGGTAGCTAGTTCAGAAACTATGGACTTGATAAGTCCTGTTTCAATTCTAACTCCTCCTCAGTGTAATCCACCTGAAACACCCAGAAGATTTACTCAGGATCCAGGTAGCAAGGAGGAAATGTACCCAAACATCCAGAATAAGAATATAGGATAAGATGTTCCATCCATGCAATGTTGTAATCAGTGCCACATGTAATGGTGATCTGGATTCTTCAATACTTGATCTGAGTTTTGAAGGGAACCTGAGACTTTACATAATGTAAATTAATGCATACTTTGTTGACATTTTGTTTAAATTAACAGAAGGAAAGATAATGTATCAAGTCATATGATTATTTTATAAGATCTAACTAAAATTATATTGGTGGTTATAGGAAAAATTGATCAAATTTATTATTTAATAATTTAGACTGTTTCAGTGTTCATCTTTCTGGATTTGAGAGATTTTAATTTTATGCTAGTCTATGCTGAAAAGCAACAGATTCTTTGAATTTATGTCCCTTCCTCCTCCCCTCTCTTCCTTCCTTTCTTTTTTTCTTTTCTTTCTTCCCTCCCTCTCTCCCTCTCTTCCTCTCTTTCTCTCTTTCTCTCTCCCTCCCTCCTTTGATATATACATAGATGGATGCTGACTGAATTTTGGGCAGTCTATATTATAACATATACTTAAAAGTTAAGTAACTGTTTTATACTTCTACCATACTCATGCTACCTTATCACTTTAGTGATAAGCTGCCAAATTTGAAAATCTTTATTTCCTCTCATTTAATGTAGGTACAATTTAATCTTTCCCCAGGACGCTGCTAATGTCAATATTATCCTCAACATAATCTAAACACTTTCCAAGTGCATGGTTAAATATTCTGTGAAATATAATAGACTGTGCCTTGACAATAAAACAAAAAATGTATAAATTTTTTAATGACCATTAAGAATTACCTAATATTCAGTCAACACTGTTTAAATAAACCTAACATTAAAGAAAGAAAACACTTTCACCTTTTTTGATACTATTTCTCTTGGTCTTTACCTATTATCTTGTTTAAATTTTGGTCTGATCACAACTCTCCTTCCAGAATGAAGTAGAAACTAATTTTTAAATTCACTTTGTGTACGTCAGCATATTCATGTGTATGCATTGCGTGTGTTCATGTATGGATGCATGTGTGTATTTATACATCATTTCAGAGCAATGTCTTGGCTTTGGCTATGGATCTGGTTCTCTAGAATGTAAAGTTAGTTCAGAGGAAACCACCACTCTCCTCAAATGAAAGAACGCGAGTGTCTCTATTTAGCTTTTGTTCTCTCCCTAGCAAGTAAGTTTTCTCTTTTTATTAACAGAGTCTGAACTTTATATTAGACTCTTACAATTTCTACTTAGGACTGAATTTGTCACCTTCATTTTCTTATTGTCTTGTGTCTCTCTTCTAGCTAATAGTAATAGCAAATATGCTATGTACCCAGCAATGGATGCAGTAATTAGCAAATATAGACTAATATAGACTAAAACATAGCATCTTATTATAGTCTACAGTGGCCCTCATGCTCATAGTTCCCAACGACCTTCCTGCCCTCATGTCCAACCACACTCCACCTTGTTCATTTGGCTCTTGCTACACTTGCCTCCTTTGTGTGTTCCTACATTACTAAGGATATTCGTGCCGCTGGACTATTACACTTGTTATTCTCTCCACTGGGGAAATCTTTCCTCTCAATATGCACATGGCTCCCTTGCTCACTTCTTTTAAGTCTCTGGCCAGAGAGGCCATTTTGTTCACTCTCTAGTCACATTCTATCCTTTTTAATTTTTATTTATTGCTTATATTCAAAGAGTTTCTATAACATAGGGAAAAATTTTAAATAACGGAAAAACTTTCAATCTCCATATTGAACCACTAAACTTAAGAAATAGAATATTATGAAAACCATTGATGTCCCTTGTTGCCCCTCTCAAATTCCTTTCCCTCTTCCCTGTTCCTACCCTCACCAGCATCCCCATGCAGATCATTGTCTGTCTGTTCTCAGTGTCATTTCCTGCTCTTCCCGTGAATACTACACTTCACAGGATCCTTTTGTAAATTGGCTACCTGCTTGGTTCAGCCAATGGGAGGCATGTGGAGGATACTGAGGGTGAGAAGAAGAGAGAAGCTAGAATATTCTTTTCCCCTCTCATTGTTGCAGGGTGTATCTTCATCACTGGCTGAGAATGAATCCTCCAAGTTTCTAGACCCCTCTGGAAACAATATTCCTCAGAGACACTACATCTCCAAAGGGAAGCTTTTTGTGAATTCAGCTCCTGCTGGGTGGTTCCAATTATTGGTTTCTTGTGACACCATCTCACACTTCTTGCTTTTGTCCTTCTAACCATTTGGATGGTAGTGGCTTCCTAGTATTGCTAATCTGCTGACTTCCCACCATCCCTTGTGTAGATCCTCATTTCTTCCAGCATTTTTATATCTTAATTCCTTTCATTGCATTATCTGGGATGAACTTCCCCCACCCCCATACGTTAATTTTTTTCACTACCTTTTATTTCTATTAGTTATTACAATCTCTTTGTTTCTTTGCTCATTTCCTGACTCACCAACTAGATATTAAGCATCATAAAAGCCAAGGCTTTCCTTTTTAATTTTTACTTCTTGCATCGCTAGTGCTCAGAGCACTGAATAAATATTAGCTAAATGAAGGAATAATAAATGACCTCAATTAATTCTCCCCAAAATATCAACATCCCCATTTTTATAAATGAGGTCTCAGATGCTAAAATGTTAAATAATTTGCCTAAGCTAGGAAGTGGAGGGTCAGTTCCAAAGCTCAGGTCTCCCGAACAGCAGAATCAGACTTCCTAATTGTCATGCTACACAGCCTCGTTCATAAAAACAGAATGGAGAAGCAATCCTGTTAGAGGTTCATAAAAACCTGTTGATCTGTTTCTAATAAAAAGTAATCCCAATGTCTTCATCAACTCCTTCTATACTTCTCTCTCCCTCCTGACATATTCATCATCTGGATAAAATTGGACTGATTCATATCACCCCTGGCAAGCATCTAGTACATGTTTGTCATGGCCTCTGCCACAAGGGAAACAAGCACTGTTTTTCAGAATGTGCATGTTCAAGTTTGATTAAAGCAAACTTTATGGAGTTTATAATCCATCCGACGTAGCCCCTTGTCTCTACCCATAGACCTCTCTCCTTCCAGCTACCTGCTCTAATGCCTTCTCAGACAAAATTCTTTGCTTCATCATAACTAAATACGCCTTTACTTCACTACTATTCATGAGATCTCTCTGATTTGAATGCTAGATAATTATTAATAAACAAATGTATTGAGTCAAAAGAGAGAGAAACACATTATTTATATGAAGGAAAACACTTAGGGGGAAAGTACCAGAGAGATTCTTCAATATGAGATCAGAAGCTCTCAGATTAAATAAAGTCTTTTAAAATAGATTTGGGCATGGAGTCCCAGATAAATGTAAGCACATTGAATGAAATTTTCAGTATCCACTTCTAACACACTCTCTAAAAGTATCTTTATCATCTGAAAACCCCATTAATAGCATGCAAAATACTTTCGTATATTATCCTCATTTAGTATGGGAGGAATTGGTATATAGAAGAGAAACTCATAAGCTATCTCAAAAATAATATCGTTTCAATAATGCCATTTGATATAGTGATTTAAACTAGTATTTTGCACTTTGTTTTTATCTATTTAGGAAAATTCTTAGCCATTATCTCTTCAAATATGGCTTCTGCCTCATTGTCTTTCTGGAATATATTTATGTTAAACCATATTACTGTTTTTTCTATGTCTTTTATTTTCTCTTTATTTTCCATCCTTTTGTCTTTCCATGCTTCATTCCAAATACATGTATTTCTGACCTATCTTCAGGTTTACTAATTTTCTGTTTATCTTTGTCTAATCTGTTTTTAAACCCATTCATTGCAGTTACTTTTCACTTATTGCGTATTTCAGTTCTAGAATTTGTTTTTCGATTTTCCTTAAAATCGGTGTCATTTCTATGATTTCCAGTTCTTAGCCAAAATTCTCAATCTTTTTAATTTCCTTGAACATGGTCAGTATACCTTCTTAAATCACATATAGTGTGTGTTTATCTGTGTGTGTATATAAATTATTATAGTTATGTACACACATATGCATATATGATTTAAAGCTTATATATATACTATATATAAAGTGATATATATATAACGATATATACACACATACACATTGTACTTTCCCTAATATGTATGTTTTCATCCTCTAATTTTATAAATATTTGGGAATGAGTATATGAATGTATGTGTGTATATATATATATTTTAAGGAAAGTACACTGTTTGGTAGTAGTTTTCACTTTGAAACCAGATGAGCCTGGTTTAAGGTCCTGGCTCTGACACATACCAGATGCTTAACTATGAGCACATTAGTTGGCCATTTTTCATTGCCTCAGTTTTGT